>NC_134572.1:93696508-93864008 GCF_050947875.1 Dermacentor variabilis | reverse complement strand
CATCTACCGCAGGTCGGAGGATCATTTTCATGGAGTAAAAAATTATGTGTGCCAAATGTGTGTCCTATTCTGAGGCGACAGAATAGGACATCTGTTCGCCGTGATTTTGTTACGGAGGGCCAAGAACCTATATGTGGCTTTATCACGTGCAGTTTGTTATGTACTTCTGCGTCCCACTTACGTTGCCAGTGGTTTCGCAGTTTCCTTCTTAAAAAAGGCTTCAGGTCTGTGACAGGGACCGAAGCGGTAGGATTAACTGTATGCAATGAAATTGATGTGGCCATCTGGTCTGCTAGAACGTTACCCTCAATGCCCCTATGTCCAGGCACCCAGCATACAATCACATGCTGGTTAGACATATACGCTCTACAGAGAATGGAATAGAGCTCAGTAATTACGGGGTTTCTTTGTTTACAGTGTGACTTCAAGGCTTTCACGACGCTTAGGGAGTCTGTAAATAAAATTGTTTTTTGAATATTTGATTTTCTAATATGTTTCACAGCCGACAATAGTGCATGGGCCTCAGCCGTAAATATACTTGTTTCAGGGTGCAGTACACCGGATTCCGAGAAGGATGGACCAATGGCTGCGTAGGACACCCCGGCATGCGACTTAGAAGCGTCTGTGTAAAACTCTGTGCACGAGTACTTGTACTGGAGCTCCAAGAAATGCATTTTGATATGTGTCTCTGGCGCATGTTTAGTGACCTCTACAAAGGATGTGTCACACTCTATCAGCTGCCACTCCCAGGGCGGTACTAGCTTAGCTGGAGGCATTAGGCGTTGTTCGAGAATTGGGACATCCATTTCCTTGCTAAGTTCTCTTGCACGCAGTGAGAAAGGAAGTCTCATAGAGGGTCTGTTATTAAAAAGTGTTTCACACGTGAAGTCGTTAATGGTTGTAAAACACGGATGTTCCTTATTAGAGCGAACCTTGAGAAAATACGTTAAGCTGATGTTGGTTCGCTGAAGATGGAGTGGCCACTCATTTGACTCTACATATAAACTTTCAACAGGGCTTGTCCTAAATGCGCCAGTGGCCAGACGGATACCCAGATGGTGTACGGGATCTAACATCTTAAGCGCGCTCGGTGCGGCAGAGTGGTATACTACGGCACCATAATCTAACCGTGATCGAACTAGGCTCCTGTAAATATTCAATAAACACTGTCTGTCGCTACCCCAGGTTGTGTGGGATAGTACTTTAAGTATGTTCATTGTTCTAAGGCATTTTTCTTTAAGATGTTTTAAGTGAGGAATGAAAGTGAGCCTGGAGTCAAGAATAACACCTAGGAATTTGTGTTCTTTGTTGACAGGAATTTGTTGTCCGCCCAGTTCTACACAAGGATCTGCGACCAGGCCTCTCTTTCTTGTGAAGAGAACACAAGAACTTTTGTGGGGGTTGACCTTAAATCCGTTTTGGTCTGCCCATTTGGACACTTTGTTTAAGCCCTGCTGTACCTGTCTTTCGCATACTGTGAGGTTGCAGGATTTGAAGCCTATTTGTATATCGTCTACGTATACGGAATAAAAGATGGCAGGTGGTAGTGAAGCACGTAGTTTGTTCATCTTAACAATAAAGAGAGTGCAGCTGAGCACGCCTCCCTGGGGTACACCAGTTTCCTGGGTAAAGGGACGTGACAGTGCATTGCCGACTTTTACACGGAAGGTACGATTGGACAAATAGCTTTCAATTATTTTCAACATATTTCCACAGATGCCCATTCCCGACAAATCTCGCAAGATCCCGTAGCGCCATGTTGTATCATATGCCTTCTCCATATCGAGGAATATGGAGAGGAAATACTGTTTGTGTACAAAGGCATCGCGAATATGTCCTTCAATGCGCACAAGATGATCTGTTGTTGACCGCCCTTGTCTGAAGCCACACTGATAGGGATCGAGTATATTGTTGAATTCAAGGAAGTGTATGAGTCTGTGATTAATCATTTTTTCAAAGAGCTTACACAAACAATTCGTAAGAGCTATTGGACGATAACTTGCTGTCAAGGAGGGGTCTTTTCCGTGCTTCAGGACAGGAACGACAATCGCCTCTTTCCATGTAGATGGGAGGTATCCCGCCGCTAAAATAGTGTTGTAAAGTGTGAGTAGTGTAACTTGTGTGTCAGCATGTAAGTTTCTGATCATATCATACATGACTCTGTCAGGTCCCGGTGCAGTGCTTTTGCATGTGTTCAAGGCAGCTCTCAACTCGGCAATACTGAAAGGCCGGTTATAGGGTTCATTCTGTCTGGAGTTCCTAATTATTGGCTTACATTCTTCTATCTGTTTATATTTGAGAAAGGACTGAGAATAATGGGTTGAGCTCGACACGCTCTCGAAATGCTCCCCAAGGGAGTCGGCCTGATCTTTCAGTGTTTCACCTTGTGTGTTTACCAGAGGAAGTGAATATGTTTGTCGCCCTTTTATCCTATTAACTTTGTTCCATACTTTGGCCTCATCTGTATAGAAATTTATACTTGATAAGAACTTTTCCCAACTTTCTCTTTTAGCCTGTCGGCGGGTTCTCCTGCCCTGGGACTTTACTTTCTTAAAGTTAATAAGATTCTCCGCAGTGGGAGACGCGCGTAGCAACCCCCACGCTTTGTTCTGTTTTTTACGAGCGATTCTACAATCGTCGTTCCACCACGGGACACGCCGTTTGCATGCCAGGCCATTTATTTCTGATATGCATTTTGATGCGGCATCTATTATAAAGGCTGTAAAATATTCAACAGCAGCATCAATTTCTAACGAGGACATGTCATCCCATGATATACTAGTTAGGGTGCGGAATTTCTCCCAGTCAGCTGTGTCAACCTTCCACCTAGGAGCCTGTGGTGGATATTCGATATCTTTAGGTGATCATAGGAGTATGGGGAAGTGGTCACTTCCGTAAGGATTGTTGTTAACTTTCCATTCAAATTCAGACAGTAGTGACGGGGAAACTAGGCTAAGATCTATTGAAGAATATGTTCTGTTTGCAAGAGAGTAATATGTGTGTTCCTTCTTATTCAACAGGCACGCACCAGAAGAGAGAAGGAACTGTTCAACAAGTCGTCCTCGCGCATCTATACGAGGGTCGCCCCACAGGTAGTTGTGTGCATTGAAATCGCCAAGAACAATATAAGGTTCTGGCAATTCATCTATGAAGGACTGAAATTCATACTTAGTTAATTTGTAATGTGGGGGTATATAGAGCGAGCACACAGTGATAAGTTTGTTTTGGAGAACAGCACGAACCGCCACTGCTTCAAGGGGCGTTTGTAGCTGCAAACGTTGACACGCTATGCCTTTCTGAATAACAATGGCAACACCGCCCGATGATGCGACAGCATCATCGCGATCTTTGCGATAAGTTATGTACTGTCGGAGGAAGTTTGTATGTTTTGATTTTAGGTGTGTTTCCTGTAAACACAGCACTTTTGGATTGTGTTTGTGTATGAGTTCTTGTACGTCATCAAGGTTCCTAAGAAGACCTCTAACGTTCCATTGAATAATTTGTGTATCCATATTGAAGGTTAATAAGTGCTGTGTGTATGGAAACAGGTGATGCCTTAGGTTACAGAGCTCTTTCGAGGCCCTGTAACAGGGGTTCTGCCCTTTCTGGAGCGTTCGAGTGAGCCTCGCCGCTCCTTAGGCGCTTGGTGCGCCTTGGGAATAGGTGTAGTGTCCATTGCCTCTTGTGAGGCGCCGGACACGTGCTCTTGCAAGCGAGAAGTTACTAGAGAGGGTCCCGCCTTGGAGGGCAAGACCTCTGCGCCCACCAGCCCGGAGGTCGATGGGGCTCCCCGAGAGATTTGGCTGCGCCGGCTGTTGCCAGCGCAGGAAGGGGCCGGGGAGGCCGGGGCAGCCTCGGCTGCGTCAACCTTCGCGGTCGATGATCCCTCATTCAGGGTTGACGGAGCAGCGCTTGCTGCAACCGCCGCGGGGGCAGATGGCGTACCTGCCGACTCACTGCCTGTGGGTCGGACAGCCGCCGGAGGCCGTTGTGACGCTGCCCCCTGACGCGCCACTTCGGCAAAGCTTTTCTTTGGCAGGTATGCTACCCGCCTTCGTGCCTCTTTGAACGATATATTCTCTTTTACTTTTATGGTTACAATTTCTTTTTCCTTCTTCCAGGAGGGGCACGACCGTGAGTACGCGGCGTGATCCCCATCACAGTTTACACAGTGTAGAGAGTTATTACATTCTTCTGTTGCATGTTCAAGGGCACTGCATTTCGCACATGTTTGGCGGCCTCGGCAGCTCTGCGAGCTGTGGCCAAAACGTTGGCATTTGAAACATCTCAAGGGATTTGGCACATACGGTCTTACACGGAGCTTGATGTACCCGGCCTCGATTGATTCGGGCAGGACACTTGAATTGAAGGTGAGGATTAGGTGCTTGGTCGCAATTTCTTTACCCTCGCGCCTTATGTTGATTCTTTTGACATTTATGACATTTTGATCGCTGAAGCCCTCCAAGAGCTCAGCCTCAGTGAGCTCAAGCAAATCATCATCTGACACAACACCACGGGTGGTGTTCATTGTACGGTGCGGGGTTATTGTTATGGGGGTCTCTCCAAATGATACTAGTTGCGGTAGTTTCTCATACTGTTTTACATCGCGAAGCTCCAAGAGGAGGTCGCCGCTTGCCATCCTCGACACTTTGTAACCTGGACCAAAAATATCAGTTAGGGACTTTGAAACAAGGAATGGTGAGATGTTTCGCACTGCTTTGTTTGGCTTTTCGGAATGGATAACATGGAAGCGGGGAAAGTTCTGGGTTTGGCGTCCAAAAAACTTGAAGACATCTTCGGTGCGCCCTCGTTTCTGAGGGCGATCAGTAAGGGAGGGGAAAGAACTTTCCATGAAAAAATGTATGCTTTCGGCAACAGCGCCGACCGCCCACCACGGAGCCCAACGAGGGGACGCGGCAGAGCTTGCGTACAAGTCTGCACGACGCCAGTCGTACGCCGTCACTATAACCGAATATGGTGTACCCAAGGTTGGATAGCCACACAGGGTTAACCCTTGCCGCCAGGAGAAAGGAAGTAAAAAGAAGAGAGAAGGAGACAGGAAAGGTCAAAAAGTGAGAGATAAAGACGAAGATTCGAGATAAACAATGTGATGATGTACACGTGCTTACTATATAAATTATAAAGTATGACGTTGGGCGCATTCGGTGGAAGATATCCTAAAACGGAAAGGTTCGGAAACGAAAACGGAAAGGTTCGAGGAACTCACTTAGCGTGAGAGATGTCACTATTGCGCTTGAGCAACTATCACTAGCTGCACGCCATGTGCTCAGTGGCAGGTGTACAAGCGTGAAAATTAATTACACTGTAGTGGAGACAGGCTCTTACACAGAGTCCAACCAGAAATAGAGATTCTGTTGGCAAGCCTATTTTCTCTTGAGGCGAGTATGCACAGAAATGCTTACACACTTCAAAAGAAAGAGAGCCTTGGACCATTGCCTAGTTCACCAGCGTAGGACCGGAACGAAGTTTGATTTGGAAAATACACATACAAAAGCTTATATAGATCAATTTTCAATTGATTTATTTGTGATATTTAAACTCCCTAAGAAACACTGACACTAGGAGAGACGCCGTAGTATAGTGTTCCTCACTAATTTTTAGACTACGTGGGGTTCCATAACGTGCACCTAAATCTGAGTACATCAGCGTTTTCGCATTTTTGTCGCACCAAAATATGGGCGCTGCGGCTGGGCAGGAAACCAGCCATAGGCAGAAGGCGATTGCCACCGGGCCACCGGGGCGGGCGTCTTTTGCTCTTTCTTTTTACATTGCGTAAGTATCTCTGTGCTTGCTCAACGAGAAAATTCTTCGTCCGTCCCGTAAGACGATCGCTTTTAAGATAGCGCCGAAGCATCGAGCGATTTCAACTTTGTGCTGCCTCTCTTTTCAACGCGAGGTACGCTGCGAGAACACAGAGCAGACGATGCTGTCAGAACTCACCGCACTGAGCCCCCGTCGCAGATCCCGGTCAAGATTAAGGCCCGCAAGTCTCTTTTCAACGCGAACTCAGCGGCGAGAACATAGATCCTACGAGGCTGTCAGCAGTCGGCGCTCTCTGTCGCCACCGCAGATCGCTTTCAGGATGCGGCCCTCACGGCCGCGCAATCGCCTCCGGAATGCGGTTGATCACGCTTTATAATGGTCCAATGCGGATTTATGAGGCGCTTAAAAGCGATAATGGCGTACAATGTTCGGAATGCCATCAGTGTATCTGGAGCTGCTACTTGCACTAGTTTGCTTGCGTCATCAGTTCACCTTGCGTCACCCTCGGCAGCAATTAGTGTCGTCGTAGCGCTGTCGTTTGTACTGGTAGTATTTAGTTTCATAACCTTGACAATGACACCGGGCTGCGTGGAGATGAGCGAGCGGCGCAGTGGTTACGCATACTTAGACAACTCCATGAGGAATTCCTCAGAGGAGTCGCATTTGCGGGCGAAATAATAGAAACCCGAAACCAAAATCCTGCGATTTCATGCTATTGCCAGACAAAGCTTCAAAAGGAAGCAAAATTTCGTGATTTTGATGTGTTGGCCGAAGTGGGGAAAGAGGGCTTTAAGGAACACGGTAACACTTGTTGATGGCTATGGGAAAACGTTTGACGAGTGTTTTGTGAGCGTTGACATCTAGCTCTATTGGTAGAGCATCGCAAGCGCAATGCAATGACGTGAGATTGTTCCCCACCTGGGGCAAGTTGGTTTTTCATCCACTTTCATTTCCATTAATTTATCATTTCTTTATTTCAATTAGCAATGAATAGTAATTTTCCCTGTGTTGTCTTTGGTGTCTTTGTTGACTTCTTATGCTACAGGTATAAACAAGCTAAAAGCAGTCACGAGCAAGTACGTAGCTGAGAAGTGCAACCAGACAAAAGGAAAATTCATATCTAACGCATATGCATTCGAATGAATGTGAAGCGGGCAACCATATGCTTTAAATCTAACAGCGACGCGTACAATGTTGTTTAGTTGCATGACATGCAACGCGTAATCTAATGCAATCTATGCTTATAACTTTATTGTCATCTAAATTTTGTGACTGTGCTCACAACGTCATCGCTCACAAGGTACGTCGAAATGCAAGCTCGAAGTCAGGCGAATGCGACGTGTGAGACGTATACACTCCGCGATATCACGACGACGATGTGTGATGCCTGTAGAGAGATGAAGGGCGACGACAGGTGAATGCACAGATATGTACGACACGTATGAAACTACATCGAAGGATTCTGTGTCTTTTGTGTCATAGCGGGACAGGCCCATTTTCGAATATTTGTCAAGAAAGGGCACACCCACAGTGGCACATAACGAGTGGTTAAATGAAAGAAACTAAAGTAAATCGAAGAAGCCGTAAAATATAAATCATCAGTCTATTAACAGATTGGTGTGGTTTACCGATATCTAAGAGCCGGCAATTTGTGTTTAGGTATTATGCAGTAATTAACTTAGGACATGCCTATTCTGGAGTGTTGGCTAAATACAGGTACACAATGAGCGAGTAAATAAAAAAATGAAAAAGACACACAGAATTCGTATAAATACAATTCGCCATTAAATTAACAGCTTGCTTTCTTTAGAAATGCTTGTGAGCCGAAATACATGATCCGGTGCTATTTAGGAAGGTTCTTTCTTTGTCAGCCTATTCGCTGACACTTTCAGATGACGCAAGTATACCCTTCGCATATTTTTATATATATATATATTTATATCAGCATAAGATCAGCATAAGTATCTTGGCATGGTTTTCACAAGTGATCTTCGCTGGAACCACCATATATATTACGTGTGGGCCAAGGCCAACAAGTCACTCTGGTGTCTGAGGCGCAATTTGCCATTCGCAACTCAAGAAACAAAACTTCTAGCCTATAAAAAATTATTTAGACCTATAATTGAATATGCAAAGGTTGTCTGGGACCCTTACACTGCTATAAATATATCAAAAATTGAACGAATACAGCGTCTGGCAGTCAGATTTATATTCAATAAATTTCGGCGGACGGACTTCCCTTCTCAACTTTGTGTACAGGCAGACCTACCGACATTACAGGCAAGATCTCAATATGAAAGACTTAAATATATTTACCTAATAATTCATCATCATGTTCATATTAGGCATACAGACTTTTTTGAAATTCTTTCTGGTGAAACCACTAGACATCGTCATTCAATGTTTATTCGTCCCCCTGTTATACATACCGATTGTTTCAAGTATAGCTCTTTTCCAAGAGCTATCAAAGAATGGAACTCCCTGTCGGAAGAAGCCGTTTCATCCTCATCAATTGATTTCTTCGCAAAACACATTGGAAATATCCTAGTTTGTACATAATTTACTTAACTTTGTATCCTTGTTATCTTCAGCGGTTTACGCTGTTACGTCTTGGTGTTAATAATTTTAATCTATTGTCCCTTCTTGTGTTTCAATGTACAATTTGCCACGTGCAAAATATGTGATTTATAATTGTTCGTATTCCTCTCCTGCTATAGCCCTGTATAAGGGCTGGCAGTAACTGTAAATAAATAAATAAATATATATATATATATATATATATATATATATATATATATATATATATTGTAAGCCCTAATGAAGATCGGTCCACTGATCGAAACTGTTGAAATTAAACACTTATGTTTACCTTGTAGCACCGCTCAAGTTCTGTATGTATGTATGTATGTATGTATGTATGTATGTATGTATGTATGTATGTATGTATGTATGTATGTATGTATGTATGTATGTATGTATGTATGTATGTATGCATGCGTGCGTGCGTGCGTGCGTGCGTGCGTGCGTGCGTGCGTGTGTGTGTGCGTGTGTTGTTGTGTGTGTGTGTGTGCCGAAATTGCAACCAATCCAATCCGGCTGCTATGCCAGCAGCTACGCGAAACCCGGGGAAGTAGGCAGATAAACATGGCAGGGCAGCACTGCATATATTCACGGCTCACGGCGGCTCGCTCTCACTTTCATTTTGGTATCGGTCACACAGAAAACAGCTCTGTCAGAAGCAGGCAGCCCGCTCATTTTTTTTTTTTTTTTTTTTTTTTGCTTTCTGATGCGAAAGGATGCGAATCGTCACCTAACTTCCCATTGTCTGCGGCGCCACATCAGGAGCACACTCACGCTGTCTCGCGTTTCGGGCGAGCCTTACCGCTATGGAGTTCGAAGCATCTACATCGTCGGCGGCCGCTACCTTGGCAGTAGCGAAATGTGGCCGTCCACGCCAGTACACCGCAGACGAATTAAAGGAGCTGAAGAACGTAGCAAAAAGAGCGAAGACGCGGGCAGCGAAATGCACCATCGCCGTCAACTCTCCCAATAATAGGGCTGGTGGAACGAGCAATAACGCAAACGCTATTCGCAGCGCAATGTTGGATGGACCGCTCAGCGGCGTTTAATTGTACAATAATGCTTTTTCATTCACAGCTCACCAAAAGTGCTGAGACATGTTCTATGGGTTTTTTTTTTACCTACCGAAGATTCAGACGCTAGAAACGACTTGTCACTGCCATCGCGTCGGAAGTGAATTAAGTAAGTGTTCGGGGCCCAGCATTTTGTTGCTTCGAACGCTTGGTGGTTAGGTGAATGTAACTAGACGAAAGAAAAACTTAAAGCTGAGACGACGCAACGATTAGGGAAAAAGTTGAGTGAGGCGCTTGGTGGAAGCATTGTTTAAACACTTTCGAAGTGCTACCAACAAAAAGTAATTCAAGATACATCCGTGTGTGGGAGAAAGAATAGTGCAGAAAGAAAGAAAGAAAGAAAGAAAGAAAGAAAGAAAGAAAGAAAGAAAGAAAGAAGGAAAGGAAGAAATGACAGACCGCATCTTTCCTCGCTAGTCTTATCTATATTGAGGGCTTTACACGCCAGGGATCCATGCACTCAGCCATGTACATTGCACTATTTGTCTTCCTAAGCCGTTCCTTGCCAACGTAAAAAAAACCTGACCAGACGGTTGACAGACCCCGGCTATGGCCAACTGTTGTGCTGGCAGCAGCATGGATAATCATAGTAATTCCCTGCATTTCTGGTATCAATCGCATCAGAAATGGCTACGCGTCTCATAAATAGGCTTCCCGACGGAGTAGGCCTGAACAGCGGTAGCTCTAGTGCGAAAGAAAAGGGGACAAGAGAATAGCAAATGACGGAACCTGTTATTTCCGCTGCTGCAATTTATCTTCCCCCTCCGTCAATCTATTATCTCGGAGATGGGACAGCTGCCCCTCTGTCTTCGCTTGCTCCCGTTGAGATGCCACAAAATGAGAAAAACAGGCGATAACACCAAACTGTAAGCTCATCCCCTATGCAACCCTTAGAAATTTCCAACAATTTTTGCAGCTGAAATTTGATGCGGTAAAATGCTGAAACCCATGATTACATAAGAAATTCCCCAGTATTACTTACGTGCAAATATTTATCTTTTTTTTTTTCATTTTGAACGAGCTACCTAAGTTTGCTTGCACGAGCAGATTCTTTGGGAACCATCGATGCAGACATAGAGCAATAGATTGACACCAGAGATACGCGGAAAAGCGTGGGTGACCTTTTAATAGAAGATGATCTCAACAAGAGCCAACAAACAAACATGAAATCTTAATTCAACAGCTGCCCTAGCTATACGGCGCGTAAATGAAACGAAAGGCCAGTTATCTTCTTGTTCAGCTCGCGCGCTGACAGTGTCTTGCTAGAAGGACCGCACAAAAGGACAAATGTTTATGCGCCATTAAGCAGTGCCTGAGAGGCCATAAAAGACATTACGAGAATGTTTGCGCGAGTGCTTTTGTTTCTCGGCTACCCAGAAGCAATGCCATTCACGAACACGGGCAGCGGGAAAACTTGCATATGCTTGTATGGCTACGTGCTAAGCTAGTCAAAGCCTTCGCTAATGCACCAAAAAGGTTATGTCAATATTGGTGCCGTCGATTCAAAATTAATGTTGGAAGTCTTCGCTTCCAATGAGAATCAACTGTACATAGCAAAGCTGAGACATTTGTTGTGGTTCAATAGCTGATGTGTGAGCCTGAATAAAAGCTCTGCCTTACTAATCAGCATCCGGCAACGAGAGTAAAAATAGAGAACTAGAAAAGGGTTGAAGATGCAGACAAAAATTCTAGTGAGGGGTCTCGAACATCACAGACTCTTGAACGTCTACCATGTAACTATCTTAGCCTATGCTAATGATGTCTTGCATCTTATGGTATGCAATAAAAAAATTGTACATATATAGCGGCTTGAAGAAAGGGTGTTTTTTCAGCCGACTTTTACCCATGAAAAGTGAATAAGCAAATTTCACATGTGATAACAAAGTCGTAAAGCACACAATAAAACAAGAAAATTACGCCTTCTTGAAGCCACTTCAAGGGCATTTAAGCACAGAAGCGTTCATTGGATACTCTTCTTGTGAGCGTAAATAATTTATCAATGAAAAGTGCATCGATGGGCATAATAGAAACTACATTTGAAATAATATACGTTAGGATACGAATTCAGTGAATAACACACAAGAAGAACACGCAGTTAGATGTATAGATCTAATCAACATCTATCATCGAACTAGTTCTTGTTCTTGCTCCCTAGTGAAATCGCGCCCGTTGAACAACCATGCACGTCTACCTTGTCTTCTTTAGTGTCGACATCATGGTTGCGGCTGCCATTTTTCTAACACGTTGTGATCTGTTTCTTCAATTTCCCCGTAAGAAAATATAAATTTTGTTAAATCATAAACCGAAATTTTCCAGAAGGAATATATTTCGTGAGTGTCTCCAACTTTTCCTCGTTAAGACATTTGTTCAGGGCTGGCATGGTATCGGTTGGCGCGCTTTGCGAATCTGAGTACTTTGTTGACGTACATTTGCGCAAGTATAAAATACTTTTCCTATGTCCAGAGTACTGTAGGCCTTTGCCACTTTACGTATATTGGGCTGCATCGGATGTATATCTTTTGCTTGTTACAAAGTATGTCTCACAGCGCTATATTGTGATATTTTACGCAAAGAAACAAGTTCGTGGGCTTTCAATGAAGGAAGTAGACGCCTAAGGCTATGACTGTTCTTGTATCGTGTACCAGTAGGTAGTCGATTTTATACGTCTCACCAGCGGTAACTAACTCTATCGATCAATCATCAAATTAGTCACCAGTCTATGCACTGAACAAATAAGTAAGAACATGATTATTATCGAAGCACTAAAATTAGAAAAAAAAATGATACATAAACTGATTGTTGATCATGTGATCAATTGATATAATGAATACATAAACTGATGGACCAGTTAATAAACCGCACACTAATACCATTCTGACAGATGTCTTCAGAGTATTCGGCATCTCAGGTTCCCAGAGTATTGTTACCACGCTTTCTCACAGTTGGTATTATTCTGACAAAAAGGTCACAATGTTAATCATGTGTATTCTTACTCAGTTCTAATGTACCGTACTACCACAAGAGTGGCCTGAGGCGTAGAAGCACCAAGCATTTCCAGCCTAAACCGACATAATTTTTTGCTAAGGAGACTTATTTGGTAATCTTTTAGCTTAGCGTTTTCGCTAATGCATTAGTTATGTCGCACCCATGAGACTAAAGAAAAACAAATTCAGGCAGAAATTATGAATCATCGACTATTCTCTAAGTCAATGCGAATCATTTCTTCTCTGCGCGTGGCGCAAAGCCCGAACAAACTGACGTCCTCCTGGGGAAACGATCGTTCTAGCACCGCCACATGTTCGCGTTGCGACACCTTGACGGCGTATGATAGGCACCAGACGCGGTCACAGGCTCTGCACGCCGCATCGAATTCGCCTTCAACAAAGTGCTTTTAAAAGTACGCGTCTGCGTCCCGCAAGTGGCGCTCTTCCGATCGGCGCCTCTTGGTCTCGGCGGCCTGTTCAGCGGCCGGTCGCTTGGCATGTCGCTGTTCTTCGGCGGTGCGTGTCTCCTCGGTCCGTCACTTCGCCTCCTACGTGGCCGCTTCGGTACGCATCGCATACTTTTGCAGTCTCTGCGGAGCCTTTACGCTCCTTTTCCACTTGATATATTCGAGGGCCCACTGCTGTCGCTGCGAGTAGAGACCTACACGGCAACAGCGCAGCTAACGCAACCGAGCTACGTCTACGTGCGACGCGCACAGCGGTACCGGCAGTGGCGCCAGAAAGGGCAATGCGAGTATGCGGGCGGGTGTATAGAGCAAGTAGGGACTGAGCCAATGGCCGCCAGCGAGTGTGTGTGTGTGGGGGGGGGGGGGTACTTGCGCGTCGGCGACACACTCTGACCTTTGATGGCCTTTTGTTTGACCTTGACTATGACTAGGCAAAGAAAATGCTTCACATGTAAACAAATTACGCAGATCCCACGCACTGTAGGAACTGATGTTGTGTGAAGCATTTTGCATATACATAACTATCCATAACTGTCCGGAGACTCAATTACGGGAGAGCTCGCATTTTACAGCGAAGCTGTTAGGTTCTAGTTCCCCCAGAATCGTGTCCGTGTGTAGACACAAAACTATCAACATCAGGATTGGCTCCAGCATCGTCGTTTTCTTTCACTGCTGGCTCTATGGCGCCCCTCGGCGATACCGCGCGAACGCGCTCGTGCACTTGCTCTCGCGTTTGTCGTCGTCATTAATTGCATGAATAAATGGTGTTTTATTTCTTTTCCCATTGAAAAAGAGGAGACAGGAATAAAAGCTGGGATACAGCTTGACGAGGGTCCCGCCCCCTTATACGTTTGACAGCAGATCACTGCAGAAACATCACGAAAAATGCAACACTTGCAAGAAAGTGATATCAGAAACAAATGCACTTTCATGAAAAGAAAAATCTGGTATAAAATTACACAAAATACGTACATGCTTATATACACATACAATTTCGCTTTTATGCATATATACACACATGCAGATACACACCATATATACAAGCAATGTACACAAATCGATATACACGCATGGACAGGTGTGCTAACACGCACTCATGACTGTAGTATGTGAATAAAATATATGAGATTCTAGTCTATTTGGCATAACTGACAAAATAACCTTATTTCATTATTGCAGTTGCATAAAGAATCACAATCTTCATGTGCGAGTTGATTAAGCAGAATGGGCACTCTAAGTGTTATTGATTTAGGAAATTAAGTTAAGAAATTAAATTTAAGAATTAATTAAGAAACACAAAGACGTAGACAATTTTACAGCGAATTACACCGAAAGTGTTAAGGGATAGTTCCCCTATGATCGTATCCGTATGTTGAAACAAAACTCCCCATACGTGGGCCGACCCCGACAGTAGTACAATGCCAGGCTGCCTCACAGTGGAGGTGAGGCAGGCATTGAGCACTCCCAATACGTAAGCTAATCCCGAAAATAGTGCAATACCGCGCCGACCCACGGCAATGGTGCAGTTCGCCATAAACGGGCCGAGATTCACAGCTTCGCTGGTCATCGTTCTTCACAAAGTGAAAGGGCACTCCGGCTTTTTTCCTTTACTCCAGAAAAAAAGATTAGAACCTTCTAAGTTAAGATTTGGGCAGGTCTAGAAGACGGCGCTGTCCAACGCAGTGTGTTTAGCTCCTGCAAGAAAAGAATGGAAGAAACTGACGCTCCTGCTCGTGAAGCAAGAGAAAGGGTGGTAAGTCTGCGGCCGATTAAAAGCTAGCACGCGCAATACGTGCTATAGCTTGTGCTATGCGACGCGACGCGCATGCCAATGATGTCAAACTAGTTGGCGTTGGCACAAGAAAAACCTATTTCTTCAGCAAGTTTTATCACGGCTCATATTGATCAGAGACGACATAGAACCATTTCTGGGTTGTTGTTTTTTTTCAAGAAAGAGAGAGAGAGGGGCAAAGAAAAGGCAGGTACATTAACCAGAGATTATCTCTGGTTGGCTACCCTTTACCGGGGGAGGGGCAAAGGAATGCGATAGGTGAGAGAGAGAAACAGAATTTAAAAAATCATACACATACGCACACACACACACACACACACACACACGATACAGAACTAAATCATGTTAACAGATGACTGGCCATGATTTTTTTGTCTGGTGATTGACGCACGTTACAAAATGTCATGGTTCTTGTGCGCAGCTATACTATTCTATCGCTTCTTCAGGGCAAGATTTTCACTTGAGACGCTTGCCAATGTAAACGAAAGCACCTTATGAATGACCTTATTGAAAGTGTGTTACCTGTATTATTGTATCGGTTGATCATTCAAGAAGGGCGTGGTGAAAAGGCTAAGAACAAGTGGATACCGGCGAATATGAAGACGTACTCCTTCAGGCTCGACATCGGAATCACGCCTTTTAATATAGTGTGAGGAGAAAGAGGGGCTCATGTGCTTTGGGGAAACAGGTGCTTTCTGTGAAACAAAGCTGAAGCTATTTAACATGTTTTCATTGATTGCAGTAATGCTATTTTCTTCTGAGATAAAGCAGATTACATTACAAGTAGACCTTCCCCCATTCCCCGTGGCCTACGTATTTTGCCACCTGAACGCAATTTTCGAAAGAGCGACATTGTTATTCTTTTTACTCGGCTTGCAAGCAGTCATGCACGGAACATTGCCATACAAACAGCATGATGTTAAAGGCAAATCTGTGCGCGTATACTTTGTGAAAATGGGTGTGAATGTGCGTGATGTGCGTAAGACGATTTAGCGTGATATAGATGTGATGTCAATGTTGGTGTCGTTACCACATATAAACGAGTGCGGTCTGTGATCACAAACTCTTATTTAGACATGCAAGCAAGCAGAAAATAAATAGAAAAAAAAAGAGCATGGCCTATCGGCTAGAGAATCAGGCTGCCGTGCTCAGCGTCAGAAGTTCAATTCCACCGTCAGACGTATGAATTTGTTCTTTAAAAAACGAAGCCAGACATGAACCTCTCTGCCCAGGTACTTGCCACAAAGTGCCTGGAAAAACCCAAAAAATGTTTCGGACTGAAAGCTAACAACAATTTATTGTATTTAATAATATTCCCTCTTGCGATACGTCGACGTGATCATCATGCATACCACTCCCACAAGCTAGAACCAGGGTAAGAAGTCCCGAGAAAACAAGCTAGACCCAAGGGTTCTCAAGTTGGCCTCCGTCTCAAGCACTGAAGCGTTACAATGTCGTCTCGTAAGGCACCGTAATGCGGCAGAAGAAACGCGATAATCGACCGCTGTACCGTGGTTTCGCCACCGCAAAGACAGCGGGCAGCGAGCTAACGAACTACGCCATCACCTCTCATGAGTCCCTCGCTGATGCTCAAGAGAAGACGCATTACTTGCGGATGCGGCGACTAATGAATGTGCTAGCACTGGCGCGATGGGAATAAAACAAGCCGAGGCGTCATGCCCCAAAACGAGGCAGATCGATGGTGGCTGTTATCTTCCTCCCATGCTAGTAATTTTTCATCGGACGACGGTTTGAGATGCTGCACAAGGGTGGGGGATGTCTCAGACCATGCCATTCAGCGGCCGCTGATTCGGCGTTCCCGCTGGGCGTTTTCTGTGTTTACAAGAAAGGTGCTGACGCCGGAACCGTCGCCTTGCAGGCTATGGGTGAGCGGCAAGCTAGTATTTTCTCTGGAGACGGGAGAGAACGTTGGTTGGAAAGGAAAGAATACATTTGTTTGTTGTGGCCCGTGCTCGGCAGTTTTCGGCCATACTGTCCCTAACTCAGGTCGTTCAATGTCTTATTGTTTTGTTTTCTTTGTTTGTAGGATTCGTGTTGAAGATCCATAAGAATGCTTCTTCGGGTAGTCACGAACATCTGGTGACATGACGAGACGGCGAAAGAAGCGGTCTTGACACGTGCTTTCTCCCACAATGTACCTGACAGCAAATTATTTAGATTGAAAAATGATACGGATAATATACAACGCGACGAAAAAAAACAATGTGTTAGCAGTGCACTTGTAAAATTACTGTGCAGGGGGGGGGGGGGGGTGTAGAAGTAGAGCTGGGGAAGTGTGGAGGTCACTTGACCTCTCACAAAGTGACAAAGCAAATCTGTCCGACTTTAAATAATTACAGACAGATTTCGAGCGAAGGTGTTATTATCCAGCAAATTAAATATTTCCAGTACTTGTAAATCAACTACGCAATTTCTAACGTTGCCTGTATATGACTCATGACATGGCATCCATTTTCTGGAATGTTAATCTCAGTGGAAGATTTCGTTCTTTCATGACGTCGGAAAGAAATTCACGATGATTACGATACTCCCTAAGGCGCAGTTTGAGTGGAGCTCTTTACGTGTTTTCATCTCACTATATATTGGCTGGCGCGGACAATCTCTCTCGAGCAAGCCGCAAACAGAGTGAAGTGTGACGCGACTGCCTGGCTACTCGGCAAATCACAAGAGCAGCGCGGGGTAGAAGAATGGCCATGCCTGAATTCAGCCATTGCATATTCAGTGAATAGTACTGAATGAATATTTCTAAAGTGCACAATTAGGCCAGAAACATTAAATCTTAGATACACATAACCCCTTGCATGTGCTTTAGTTCTACCCCCTGATTGTTATACAAAAAAGTTGCACTTCTTTTTGACTAAAGAATAGTGTATAACATATCTTGGAAGTGCATATTGCAGAGGAGGTTGGCCTGTTAGAAATCAAAATGCGCCCGTAGTGAAATATTTCTCCAAATAAACATATCAGTTTTTATTTCATTGCGTAAACTGCTGTCGTTCAATTAAAGTTATACTTTCAGAAACACAAGTCTTTTTTCCTTACAGAAAAACATTTGTGTATATGTTGTGAAAACTTCCACAACTGTCTATCTTTGATTAGATATATGGATGCTATATTGCCAATGATCCTGTGCAATTCGGGATCAACGGTCGTTTCACATTCCACCGGCTACGAGCTGCGGAAGACCTACCTGAAAACACGCTATGATAATTCAGGTCAGAAGAAGCAAAAGCTGAAATGCAGGCAGCCACAAATGTGGATTTCTGCTCACGTGGGAAAATGCTTCTCATACGAGCCGTTGGGGCTTCGTGTCGTCTTCCGGGTGGCGGCACCAGCAGCACTCGACGAGCGAGAGACAACACACGGCTTCGGACGCGACTGACTCGCGTGCTTGGAGTCGGTGCAGTGCCTCGCTGTGGGGATCATTGCGCACGACAGCGGCGGTGCCATTTGGCTTCCATCGGCGACAGTGATGACCTTGGCCAAGGGAGCTGGAACACCGCGGCAGAAAAGGTTTTCCTTCAGGCAGCCTGAACTGCAGAGACCACATAACGTAGTATATGACGATAGATTCGGTCGGTCGTCCGTGAGTGCCTCATGCCGAAGAATTGCGGCGGATACACTTTTTTAGGGAGGCTGTGAATTATTGCCAGCGGAAAATTCTGGATTCGTGTGTAGAGTTTGTATGGCGGGGTCTGCTTCATTATTCTTTATGTTTGTGCCTGTGCCCAAACACTTTAGTTTTTTTTGGAGGTGGGGGATCTCTATTCAATTTTGAAACATCAAAAACACTATACATTATCTGGTGGGCGCTAACTTGAAAGTGTTTTACTGCTTACCAGCAGAAGTTCTCTCTTCCTTCATTGGATGCACACATATACAAAGGCAATTCCGCTAAAATGCAGTTATCTCAATTGGCGTAGCTTTCATGGCATGCAGGACATGCGCATTTATTGCCAAACTGCGGGTCGTCGTTAATCACACCTTGAAGCAACTTGACTTCGTGGTTGCGCTCGCGAGTAATTCTCATCAAGACCAGATATCAGCAGGAGCCGCTCGAGGAAATAAATGAATATTGTTTTTCTTTTACTTAAACTATTACGACAACACTAAATACTTGGTTTTAGACATTAACCCCTCGAAAGCATTTCAAACAAACTTGGCAAAAACAGGAATTCTCCTTAGGGTACCGGACAGTTAACCTTATCCCGGGTGGGCCGCAAGGAACTTGCACGTGCAATGCTGGCGTGAAGGAGTTCCGTGTACTCATGAAGCCTTGACGACGCATGCGCCAAGGCACGCAGACCGACACGTGGCTAGTTCGCCACCATCACAGCTGTAGTGTCGTGAAGTGGTGGATGCTCAACGATGGTTGTAATGAACATTCGACGCATCTCGACAATAACCACAACCTTTATAAAAACTTGGATGCGCTTAAGGTTCGCCTTTAAGAATAGAACGCGACAGCATTCGAAGATCCATGAGTGCTTCTCACGATTCCCGGCAACTGAAGCCTATTTAACCGTAATATTCACCGGCAAACATTGGCGGCGAACGCTATGCACGAAAGCGAGCTTTGTGGTTCTTTTTTTTCTTTTTTGATGGTATGTAAGGAACCGAGGGGGTCGCGCTGCTGATACGAGGACGGACCTCAAACGGCAGCAGCTGAAGAGAGTATAGAACATCTTTGTTATTAATATTTGAAGGAAAAAAGCAGCGTGGGAGGTAGCTGGAAAACGCTATCGCGTTAACAGTGGTTTGTGTTTGAGTTTCTGCGAAACAGAATTGTGTTTTCTCGTATTTTCCAAATTAAAATCCGAGGTTGTCATGTTTGTTGGTTCTGTGTAAGTCATGCTTTACGATTTTTCTACGTATTTTACCTTGAGAAATGAAATTAGTTCAGTGATTTCCTTGCGCCACATGGAGGGCTTGCATGGTTGGGTGTGCGTGGTTCGAAATTCTTTGAGTCGAAGCGACGTCCTATGCTGGACGCCCGACAACGACGCCAGATTTTCTGCGGCACGGGACCTTTACCGCTATTGTGATGAAACCTTTATTGGCTTCAGCCTGTTCTACAGTTTTGTACCTTCAACTTTGAAGCCAGTGGCAATCCTCATAGTTTCGACATAGCACCTGGAGCGCCTTAGGAGAATATGGAGAGCAAACAGTACATGTTGTATAACGAAGTGAACTCTCAAAACTCCACAACTCTCTGTCTCCATTAGTCTCTATTTAGAATCCAAGTTTGGCAGTGCACTGTAGAAAAGCGAACAACGAACGTACTTACAATTGATTCTCGGTTTCTCTTCGCGCTTATTTTGTCGAGAGGGGAGGAGGGGTTTAGAGAGAAGACGAAGGCACGTTTCCAACTACCGTAGTGTTTACATACTACTCCACCTGATTTGTGCGCTTGTGTGCGTGATCTTTGTGGAACAAGTTAAAATCGGGGCGCACTTGAGCAACCACCCTAAATTGAATACGCCGCTAGAAACACCGCCGTCCGATCGCAACGTTTGACCTCAAGGTTAAAACACTGCCTTTCTACCGTACTACCAATGTAGTCAGGATTGTTTGAAGCTTTCAATTTTGCAGTAGATCATGTGACATTGGGATGACCTAGTAGATCACAAAGTTGTGACATCATGTTCGCGGGAGTCCTAGCCATAAATAGCCACTTTTAGTTAAAAAGGATTCAGTGTCATTATCTGCGAAAGTAGGCACTGGCAACACCGTTTGGTTTTATAGACGTGTTGATTCGAATATACAGGAACTCTGAATCACATGGTGTGTGGACATCGTCGTGTCCGTTTAATAATGGGGCATAATCTCCGGCTACCCATATTTATTTGTACATACTCGTCTAATCTTCATGTGGCGTTTGGTTTTTGCCACAGTGCCTCAGCTTTACAAACTTTTGCGTGTCCAGCCAGCGCTGTGATTGACCACAACTGCGCAGCTACATTCTGGGCACGCCGTGTCACTCTTTTATCTCCTTCCCGTCCCCTTTGTGCTATGTTCATGCCTCGAGTAGCACGTTCCCGCTCCTTTTGCTGACCTATTTGCAGCGTTAGCAATGTTAGGACACCTCGTAACAACAGTGTTTGGTTGTGAAATATGAAATGGCGGAAGCGTTTATCTTTACCGATCAATATCCTTCACCCGTTTAAGAATTTAACGTAGCGGTAAAATTGGGGCATATTTTACTTGTCGCCAATAGTTCCAATCGTTAAATAAATAAATAAATAAATAAATAAATAAAGGAATGCTGGCTCTCCTGTAATCGAGAGTAGTTGTAAACATGAAATGGCAGCCGGCAAAGCAGAGTGGTTAGAGATGATACTAGCCACGATAATAAAATTGGTGAAGTGCATGTTCGCAAAGGCACACCCCACCACACCGCGCATGCCATGCTGTGCACTGGTCCATAGGTCCATATAAGCACTGCTCAGCTAGAAGAAAACTGTCGGAAGGTAGCACGACAGACAGCGGAAGACGCCAGGAAAACCGAGAGCACTACCCAGCTAAACTCGCTGACAACTTGCTGTGGCAATGAAGGGAAAGCTCCACCTCTCTTCGTGATCCTGAAATGGACCCATCTAATCCATATCATTATCACGAAAAGAGGTGGAATTCATGAGCTTGCGTGATTCTTTAACACCGATTTCGCTTTCTGCCACGAGAGACACTCACTATCAGTTTGCTCGGAGCACGTGTTCAAATGCATGCAGGAGAAGGCTATATATGTATGCTGTGATCCCACAATAAATACTCGTTGTTGGAAGTTAGAGCCAAACGTGTGTGTCGTCTGTTTTCTTTAGTCCTGTTTCTGATGCTCTACGCCTTTTTGCCCCCATCATGATATACTAATAAGCTCAACGTGCAACTTTGGTCCTTTCCATACCCTTTCGTTCCCGTGTGGGCCCACTCACGCTTACGCTCGTGCGCTTGCGGACTCCCGCGCGCACTGAGACAAAAGAGTCATCCATACATGTCGCTTGAGCATGTGAAGCTCAGCGAATAGGCTCTGTATACGTTAGGCTACCTGACCTCGCGTCGTCGTCGGCGAGCTGGTTTCAGCTTGTGTGTGCGCTGTCGGTGTGACCACCTGTCTGTTTGTGCCGGCCTGTGTGCGTGCATGTGTGTCGGTGTGAGCGACCGATCTACGAAATACTTCAAACTCAGCTCTGAGTTCCGCCAAGCTGCCCTTGAAAGCACGGTTCTCCTGCACTATATTGCGATATTCAGGGTTCTGTGTAATTGGTGTCGGTGTTTTTTTGGGCGAGTTTGCTTTGGCAGTGTGAAATGCGACTTGCGCCCAGCTCCCCTGATTATGCTGCTACTTGCTCTGGGCCAGCGCGCTCTTTGGAGCCTTGGCGCTGTCTTGCATCTGGATGGTATGTTACTGCTGTCAGTTTCCCGTTCTGGACAAGGATCTCGGTCCTGGTTGCATTCCACATTGACCGCACCAGGTTCGCTCATTCGGCCTCGAACGGGACTGCTGCTTTGTTGTTCAGACTGCAGTTACGGGTAGGCCTTTAGCTCAGAGTCCTGGTCCTCGGTGGCAAACCACCGCAATGTTTGTATGGTAAGCGAAGTCTTATTTGTTAGTCGCACAGGTTTCTGCCACCTTCGGCAGCTGCGGTCGCCGCTGGGATGATGCTCACCACAGGCGGCGCGTTTCGGGCTGCACTCGTGTCGTTCCGGTGGGTCCTGTACACCGCTCACGCGGCACACAGACAAGGCCCGTTCAGGGCACACGCCCGTTCGATGGCCTACGCTGCAGTAGTTCTTGCACACCTTAGTTTCATTACGGTGCGAAGAGCAGGCCTTCTCTCCTCCGTTGTAGTATACGTATGTCAGTATGACGATTCTGAAGAAAGTAATCACTGCGCTTTGTGAGTTACCGAGCATTCGGGCTTTAACTACCTGCACTCCTTAGGCAAGGATCCAAAAGTTTTCCTACAAATTTCCGAGTGACGTGCTAGGTTCGATTCCGCGTATGACATCCTCGTACTGCCCCTTCTCCAGTGGATACGTAGGCATTAACGGGCTGGGATCGTCCATTAATGTTTAACGTTTTGATGTTCTGCATCATCCGCGCGTCCTCTTTCTCTGGCGTCTATACAACGGCGATGTTCTATTCTGGTTTCATATGCAGGATGAAATTTTCCTTTCGTATTTTGTTTTCACATGCCTCCATGACGACCTGAGGCAGCAGCCCTTGGCTACTGACGTTCTAAAGGGGCAAGCCCGGATGCGCGCGGATAACCACTTTCAGAGCTTCCCACGGTAACGATGGTAGACGCCTCCGGCGTGGTCGGCGTCGTTGTTTGCTCAGTTTGCTAGTTAAGTGTGACGGGCCTCTCCTCCCGGCGCACTTTCGTGCTCCCTCGCCTGCCGTTTCTTTTCACGTAGTGATAAGACTTTCTCCCGTTCCGTTTCCACCTCAGTGTCATGCAGTGCTCCTGAAGAAGCACCGACATCGTAGAAGTCGGCACCTATTTCGGGAGGGGTAGACATGCGATTCTTATCAGGGTAGGATAAATCCGTACCTTAAACACCGCAGGGTGCTCGTGCAATGGCTTAACTCGATGTAGAGACTCCCGCTGAATACGGAGCCAGCCGTCGAGGCCATCGTCGGGGTCGAAAGCAGCGGCGTCGAGCACGCGTTCGCCGGCGTCGCCGCCACCCCTTCTTGTCGTTAGGGTTAGCGGGTGGTGAAAGTGATTCCTTGGCCGTAATTGCCGAAAAAGATCCAATCTCCGGAAAACTAGTGTCCTGGGAGAATGGAGCCCTTCGTGGATCTATTGTTATTGGTTTCCAAGGATTAGCAAGGAATGTTCTTACCGAAAAACGTCAAAACATGCGGAGCCCGAAGTAAGAGCGTTCGCTCTGCTCGGCGTCCCCTTAAGTTCCGGGCTTAAATTTAAATATTCAACCTTGTGCAACGATTCACCGCAAAGACGAAAATGACTGACTTAAAGAAGGACCGAAGAATTGCTACATAGGAAACAGGAGGAATGTGGGGCATTGCCTCCACATGCATAGGCGCCTGCTACGGGTTGTGGGGTGGGATGTGGGGGTCCGGGGTCGCCGTCCCTTTTGGATATTTTCGACAAAACCACAGCCCCCCCCCCCCGTCCCGGCGATGCCGAAGCCTGCCCCCCCCCGCCCCACACACACGCCTAAAATGTCATTACCAAAATTTTGTCACCCACGTCATATCAGTTTTTTTACTTGCCTCGACCCTTTCACATCGAATTTTGTTGTGGCTAGTAGGTTACTGCGTCTTTGTTATCGCGTACATGCAATACTTTTGATTTATACTTTCGCTTTATTTCTGCAAACCTTCAGAATAGGAGGACAACTACATTACAAGCACTAGCGGCGGCTGCCTCATCTATATTTTCTCACTTCAACATGTGATTTAAATTTCCGCTGTAAACACCATGCCCATCAACAATAATTTACATATACACACAGAGCAAATGTTATTATAATTTTTAAAGAGAATGAGGTAGCCAATTAAAATTATTTCTAAATGTATGTACAGGCTATGCTCGGAGAATGAATATGTTGCTGTATGTTCACCTCGGTTCAATTTGCTTTGCGTGCGTTTTTGGTCCCGAAGAAGAAGAAAAGCCTGCAGACTTCAGTGACTCCCTCCGGCAGTCTTTTATCAACGGCGTGTGAAATGCACGTGAGGGATATGCGTCCCAGTATTCCTTCTCTTTCCAGTAAGCAATGGTAACGACTTATGAAAAAAAACTCTTGTAATAATTTACATTCATTAGGGATGGAAGCTCCTTGACTTGGCAGTGGCGAGATGCACCCAGATTTTAAAAATAGAGCACTTGCGTTACTCGAAGAAAACCTAGTGCCTGTTGTTTCAGGTACAGTGGAGTGGCTGCTGGCTTTTTTCATTACTGAGATATAATTAGGTAATTATAATCAACCTTCGAACTCCAAAAGTGCTGCCGTCATTATCAATATGTCAATGAGGCGTTTGTAGGCGCCCCCAAATAACATTTGACTGCGGTATTTTCAGCGGTGTACTAATTGCATATAATTTTTCTAAACAACATGCACAACATAAACAACATGAACCAGGATTTCTTCCAGTAATGTAATTGCTCTTTCTTTAAGACTTGGTGAATGATAGCTGCAACACGCTGTATAATTGCCTCAGTAAGCGAAATAAGGTCAAGCAGCATTCATTCGAAATCAGTATCAACCGCAGTCATGTGCTGCAGCGCTTATACTCGGTTTCAAAGAAGAAAAATAAAGTGAGATGCCGCAGTTTCTCCCGAAAGGCGAAGGAGTACTAGTGATAGCGAAGTATAAAAGAATGTCACGTAGATTACACCACCGAGAGACGCCCGATTCTTTGTGGTGCGACAAGACTCAGGCTGTGAAATTGAACTGTCTCCTACCATGAAGTCTTCTAAAAGCTCATATAAAGCCGTCACTTCAGTGAACAATTCTTCAAGGCCACACAGAGTTTCCTCAAGTGCAACTGTCATTAAAGGTTATATATATATAAGGATCGCCCCCGGAAAAATAATAACTTTCCGCCTTTGTCTACATGCAAGTGTTGGGGTAGTATTACTGTTTCCCGCGCGTTTCCCTCATTCAGGTAAATTATTGTCTTGAGCTTTATGATGACAGGCAAGGGGTTGGCAGGCAAATTTTTTCTTCGCCTTGGCAATAAGTCACTGCGTACGAATTTGCTGCGATGCATTCAGAGACAAACATATTGGTGAGTACATGAAAAACACGAGTGCTTAGGCCAACATCTACTCCCTACTCATGTTCCGGCATATAATGTACCCCACGCTTTATCAACCCATTCTTCCTTTCTGTATATAGTTAACTAATCTATACCACACCACGGGGCCTGTCAAAAAACACCTAATTGCCACTTCCACTGATACACAATGCACAAGAAGCGGGGGATGATGCTGACCAGCTCGAAATTAGAAGATCAGCGAAAGCTGGCCGCCAGAGCCGAAAGTTGTTTTACCGCCACTGGGGCCGTGAACTGACTGCTCCTCCTACCACGGAGGTACACCCCTCCCTGTGCCCCGTCAAAATAAACTTTTCCTTCACGCGCGCGTGTCTCTGGCTGGCTTCTAGATAATGCTTTCTTCTACCACAGCACGTGTTTCGTGAGTAGGCCCGACTTCTGAAGACACTTTCTTTTTTGGCACACATGCTCCCATATTTTAATTATTTTGTCCCATTTATTATGTGAATAGGTTGATAGTCAATTCGCCTTTGAAAAGATGCAGTGAACTATTATTCAGTTTTTGTTTCATTCCTTGTTCAGCTCTTCTCGGTAGAGAGAAATTCACGCGCAGAAAACTAACCTGCTCTAAAAGTCACTTGTCGTCGATGCTTTAAAGACGTTGATGGGTATCCTTTTCGACCGTAGAAAGTCGTTGATAAGAGCCAAAATGAAGAAAATGTGTGCCGTTAAGAAAACATTACACACGGAGCGTAACAGCCTGCGTGTCCAAGGTGATTCCTCTAATCTTCTTCAAAGAAAATTGTTTGTTATGCAAACCGGTATATTCATACGCCTCGCTTATTAATTTTTCTTACACATTTCTAACAATTTTATTCGAATACATTCCTTTTCCTTCACAGTCAGCGGTCCGAGCGGTGCCCCGCCTACATTATCACCGTAATCGGCTGGTTATGATATAGGTGTCATAAAAAAGGAAACCGCATGAAGCAAAAGGAATCCGTAACTCGTGCCCATCCAGACTCAACATGTAAAACTGTTCGCATAAGTGAAGAAGCGAAGTGGTGCTGTGACAGATTACGCAGAATATAAAACTTTCAAGGGAAGGAATCAACGGATTTCACCCAGACAATTGAGGCAAAAAAAAGAACAGAAACAAAAAGGACAGTTTGCGAATAATGAATTTCTCTGCTGCGCAAAACAGTATCTACTTATAACTTATTTTATAGAACGCATCTCTTAGGCGCCCCTTCCTGCGGCGAGCGTCGGCGTAGCTGAGCCAGCGAGCGCAGCTAAAGGGGAAAGCAAGCGTGGAGCGCGGCTGAGCATGAAAGACGCCAGCAGGAAAGCGGAGAGGAGGGTTCGGTGGAAACAGGAAACGGAAAAAGGAGGGGGCTATGACGAAAGTGTGAGAAGAAAAGCGTAGTGCAGCGAAGATGGCTACGAGATGCCGCCAGAGAAGAGCGCGTCGCCTGGGAGGTATGTCTGCGGCGGCTTGTGTGAATCGCGCCCACACATCACCCGTGCCCTCCCTCTCGCGATCTCCAGGTTAGCGAGGCAGTCACGCCACACTTCACTCCGTTTGCAATGATTCGCACGAGACAGATTGCCCGTGCCAACCAATATATCGCAAAATGAAAACACTATAGAGCTGCACTCAAAGTTCGCATTAAGGAGTACCATAATTGCGAGATCTTTTTTTGTTTCAATTAAACTAAAGCGAAGCCCTTGCACCATAAAACCCCATTATTCATGATTGAACACAAGCAAAGCAATTAGATCACGTTTAAATGCTCCAATATACATTTATTCTTGTATAAAGATATCGGAATGATGACGATGGGCCGGCAAGATTGATGGCTTGACGTAGATGCTCGCATGAGGACCTTAGAAGGACATTGACAACGGCGGCTTGAGGACGAGAAGGACACGTTTTAAGGGATTTTTTTGGTTTGACGGAGAAACTTTGTTGTCTAGAATGGGGCAACTATGTGAAGTGTTTAGGAATAGGACTTTTTAAAAAGCGTTATATCAACAGCGTTAAGCGTAAACTATGGTTTCCAGCACACTTCGACTTTGCGCACTGGAATAATAAGCATGAGATGATCAAATGTGGTTGAGGTACGGGAAGCCTGGTGTTGTTATTTTGTGGAAATTGAATTTATTCCAGAGACTCCGAGGTACACGAATTTGCTTGTGCTACGCCACCCTCGCAACGCGCACACACCGCCATTGAGTTTAAGCACGAGCTAACCTAATGAATGGACCAGCAGTAAAATACTCATACAAAAAGCAAAATCTGAATGAAAAGGCTTAGACATATCTTTAGCCTCGCAGAATGAAGAGTTCTATGCCATCATGCACGTGCCCCTTGCCGGCGCCGGTAAGAAAATTTTCCCCTCCACTGGTATAGAAGTGAGCACTTAAGAATGTAGCAAGACATTGGGCGCGGTTCATAGAAAGGCAAAAGAAGACGAGCTTGAGGCTTTCTCCTTTGTTTTGAAGTAGGGTGTGTAAGTGCTCAAGACAGCATAGGAGACGAAGTTCCAAAGTGTGCCGCTTCACGAGTCCCATTCAGAAAGCAAATGGGACTCCTCGCCCAAGCACCGACTTGGAAAAATTGGGCCTTGTCTTCGCATGCACTTTCCCTGCACCTCTTTGAGTGCGCGAACTTCATGCATAAAGCGGCAAGCGTGAATGTGACTTCAGACAGTAGCCCTGTGCATGCTCAGAGTGGTCAAAACAGGGACGTTGATAGGCGGGCGAGCAGAACCGCAAGCGTAGTTTTCTGCACGGCTGCTTGAAATGTCACGAGAACTCGAGAACTCTGTCCACATGGGAAATCATTTCTAGGTTGGCTAACGTAAGGGTGCGTCGTCTTTCGCACTCTTTCTATGCCTGAGTCACTTGGTCTCTCTTTGCGTATCTAACGTCTCGACTTCCTTCATGGCTGCCGCCTTCATTCTTTTTAAGTAGAGATGCCAGAACGCTATATGTCAGTGACGACAAAAAGCGAGGTCGCTTCGTTCGAGGAAGCAGCGGGAAGATGGAATAGGAGGATCTGTCTCAAGGAGAATTCCAGAAATGAAAGTGATAGCTTAGGTCCTTGAGTAAACAAATGTTGCGCAAGTAATTCCGCATAGAACGGTAGCATAATGGGAGGCAATACAGAAGTGATAAACATTGAAGAGAGTTAATAATGTTCATAAGCTCACGAAAGCTTTCAAACAGGGAACAAGGAATCGTCCTGCAAAAACAAATGTGCCTACTTTCTGCATGTACAGTGACTTACCCAGCAACGAGAAGGTTCGCTTGAAAGTCAGGGCAAACTAGCAGTTGTTCAACTCTTACGACAACGCAAAACGCAGAAGGAAACCAACGACCAGGTAAAAAGATTGGAGCCAAAAGTTACAGCGGAAAGACAACCGTGTCTGTATAAGCTATAATAAAGCCAACACTAAGAATTGCACTTGGACACTAGGCTTCGTGTTTGCTACAGAAATCTTTAGATTTTCGAAGGTGCAGAAACAATTACATGTTGCAATGCAAACATGTGTGTGCGCTGCTGCGTGGAATTATATTGACACTCGCACATTGTTTCTATTCATCCGGTAACTGCTTTTCACCGGCTAACTACTGTTACAATGTAATCATTCGGCACAAGGTGTCCATTCATGTGTTGGAGTTTTCCAGAATGTTGTCGCCGATTTTATAGCGAAACAATCTTGTCTGTAATCAAACTGCATGCTTGAAGCGAACTGTAGTGTATATTCTAGAACGTATGGGAGCGCCGTCGGTTACGCCTGAACATACAATGAGTCCTGCGTAAATAGCTGACGCGTCTGTCCCACAGATTGAGTTCGACGACTGTGATCATCACAGACGTTGTGCTTGAGTTTTACTTGCCTTTCCAGGCACAAGTTCGTCCATTAAAGAGTTATTTTGCGTTAACTCACAGTTTTGCCGTTTGCATTTTCACATTCACAACAACTGGACGATATATACCGCCAGGGGGTATACACACGAATACGTGCCTTCCAGGCCAACTGGGAAACGTCAAATTACATATGCATAAGTGTCCTTGCGGATCATAGTTACTCCATGCTATCATCACGAACACCACAACTGAATATGTTCTGCATAGAAACTAGGGCGCACCGTAACGAACCGAACTTACGGAATTCAGGTGAACGTAGAAAAGCTCTATTGAAATTTCCGAATTCATCTTCGCTCGAGGTTGCTTCAGATAAAGAACGGAATGCTTGACTGACCGAAGTGAACATTCATCAGCCGCTTGCTTTAGGAACTTACCGAACTTTATCGGAAAGGAGATGTACTCAAAGAGGTGAATTTAACGTTTGAAACAATGTTCCCTTGAACATTGTCCTTGAGCCCTTGACGACCGCGGGAATTTTAGCCTCCCAGACACCCAGGAGTACGCACTCCACAAAATTTAAGCTATGTCACGGCTGAAGCCATGAAATACAAGCCGTGCACAATTAGATATAAGCTTCTTGGCCCATTCCCTCCTAATTTGAAATAAGAGAAACACTGACAAAAGCAAAGCAAAGGGCAGAAACGTCGAACTGCAAGGCCTTTCCCGCAACATTATGCCTTCAGAGAAAACGCTGTTGTAAAAGGCGCACATGAAATGAGAGTCGTGTTTGTCTGCCACTCTCATGCGCTCATTGTTCCTTTTACTTTTTGATGTTTCAGCAAATCGGTTACGGAGTGGCCATCTCGAGGTTCGCACTTGGGTGGCAGCATCTCAAGAACTCGCGTATTTCGTCCCGTTCGCAAAATAAGCTGCAATTATAAAAATCGGCTACTGGAATCGCAACTGATGCCATATTGTTCGGATACGGAGCAACTCAATTCGACGACGCTTTGCCGTCGACGACTACCGGAGCGGCTGCTGTTCCAGAGCCCATGCAAAGCGACAGCTGGTTGCCTCTTAATAGCTTCGACGCCTTTCTTTCTCTTTCGAAACAGTTCTAATCGCTGGGTTTGAGTCAGTGGCTGCTTGTATTCGCTTTTTTGGTGTTGTGTTCAGATATTGCTCTCCAAGTGTGCTCCTATTTTTATCCCCTCTTACATTCTTTCTGCATGAATATAATACATGAGCGCTGCCGCATTAGTGCTTCCACGGTGCAGTCGCGTTCGCTACGAGAAAAGAACGCCCCCGCAAGGAAAGCGCCTACGCGTGCACCAGCCTGTGCACCGACAAAGGCGCAACGCGAGCACAAGAGTGGGCGTACATCGTATCACGTGGAGTTGTTGTTCTTTCTGGGCGCAGTTCTCGCCACTTTCGCAAACTTTGCCCATTTGAGAGCGCTTCGTGGATCACTTGCGAATAAATAAGGGACCGTATCCTGGATTTAACCAGACATTCGGACGCACGAATGGCTTGAAAGAACGCCTGAGGAAATTCTAAAACTTCCAAGCAAGCGTTGGCGCGGCGCTGTGTGTCGTAGGCGAAATTACCCGTCTTGGATTGTTAAGAAAATACCAAGCCGCATGTTCGCTAGAGCGTGGTGCGCTGCAGCATCCGCCGTCTTTCTTCTTTTTTCTTTCTTTTCTTTTCTATATATTTAATGGTGATTGGGTGTCCTCATCGGTTTCTGCGTCTTGTGCCCTCCGCAAGCGCAGATGTCCTATCTTTCTATGTCTCCGAGCACACGTTCAGGTTGAGTCATGCAATAATGGCTGAGCGTTATAAGACCTGAGTCGACAATAAGTGACACAGAGAGCGACACGTTATAAGGAAAAGGCAGGGAGATTAACCGTGCTGATCCCGGACGCCTAACTGGCACTGGGGAAGGTTGAGAGGGGACTGAAAGTTAGAGTAAGCAAAGAAAACTTCGCAGTAAACACTGGCACACGCCATGAACAAGTTATCGTTCAGTCCGTCGCAAGCGACCATACACGCTTGTACATTTCAATAAACTCCGCAACGGTTTTACAACTTCGCATATTACAAACGCGCGAGGCCGAGGCCCTAGCATCTCGTATTTTGCAAAAGTCCTGCCAACAATTTGCCCCAAAGCTGTGCGGAGGGCAAGCCTTCCATGTTTGTATACGTGAAGGGCAGTCACAGCTCAGTTATATTGTGTTTTGTATACGGGACACATCTGTTGCAATTACAACTGTCCGCCATTCTAATTAGGTATTCCTCTGTAATGCTTGCATTCCTTTATTTAAAGGTGTCACAACTTTAAGTATTGTTCACCTTGAACATAGCAAGGTATAACTGATTGGTTCAAAGGAAGCTCACATAATTTGTGCATCTTGATGTTCAAGAAGCTCATCAGCCACATTCCTTGTCGCGCTTGTTTTAGCTTTAGGTCGTTCAGAGAAAGCCAAGAAGAACATCAGGAGCACGCCTCTTAACTGGGCCTCTGCTTCAATGGGATTATATTGAGGGCGGCAGACGCCTCGGGTTCGTTAGTATCTTTCATCACCTGCCTATGTTCTGCGCACCTAGCCTTTTGTGCACTATGGCTTCGCGTAGCTCAAGCGCACGATCACGCCAATGCGACTGTAATCATACAATCTTAGTAGTCCCCATGCAGAATGGGGGACCATGACACCACGCCACCCAAAATCTCATAGGTCAGGTTCTTATACGTTCGTGTCAGATAAAAATGATGGCGGACGATGCCGGAGAAGAAAAACAAACACCCGAAACGCACTACCAAAAGCACGGAATTTCGTGGCAAAACCACAACACAGAAATATGCCGTTGCAATTGTTTAGGTTTGATGGCAATGACGGATAGTGCGTGGGTTTGTCGAACCTTTGTGGTTGTGGCGTAAAGCCTTCTTTTTTCTGTTGAATTGATTTGTTTTACTTCGTGATTATTATTTATATTTCTTAATTCCCAAGCAATCAATTTTTTCTAAACGCACAATGGTAGTAAGCTTCTGCGCATATTGCTATAATAATTGGAAATTGCTGCATTCATAATGAAGTAATTTGGTAAAAATGAAAAACTTGCAAAGACGCAAAGCTGTTTGAAGCCAGAGGAACAAAGTTTAGGAAAATAAATGCGCTGCATATTATTTTCCTATCCGCTGAGCCACCACATTTTCAGTTGCCGTAGATGCTACCACCGTATTTCCCTCTCGTAATTTCTGCAGGAAAAAATATTTAAAAAATACGTGCTACTTTGCTCAGTGGAATGTACCGCACAAAGGTGCTGTGAGATAGGGAGCATCTATAGTAATTACCGACGATTTATCTTACGCGCATATGATTATGCACCCCTAGTGTAGCCCTATAGTCTGAGAGATGCAAAGGCTTTCCTGTTTCAAGTTCCCTCCCGACGCTGTTTGCTGTTTCACGCTGTAAATGAAAATTGTGCCGAATGACGGAAGTAACGAATGAGATGCCCGCAAGCTCCGCATGAGAGGATGGCTCGCGTAAGATGCGAATACGGCTGCGGCGCAGATTTGTGAGTGCTGATATCGTAGCAGTTCGCCTGCTCGGTATATTAAAATGGCATGCGTCATCTAGGGCAGAACACGCGCTGCTTCCACGACGGTGTGAGTTTGCGATAGGAAGCACCTGCAATGCGTATGCCACCCGGAAATTGAAGCCGCCTTACCCGATCCGTGGCGCTTCATAGGCCGCAGTGGGTGTGCTTTTACGAGCCTTCCTATAGTTTGAGCTTGAGTGCAAGCTACTGTACTGCGTTCGCTTCTTACCTTTCTCTGTGCACTTTACTCTCATATCAATTTCGTGCAAGACAAGGACTAACGCAGATGCCAGATTAGTGGAGAATTTGGACAAATGAGCCCAATCACAAGTCGTTAGACATTGGTCTGAAGGAAAGATTATAAACACACATAGACACAAAAAAATAATTTTTTAAATTAAGAGTAATGCAAAAAGATATTGTGTTGGCCACACCATCGCAAATGCCACTGTAATTGCACATTACTCACGTTTCCAACACAAAGCTTTACAGCGCTGAGTACTTCAGCAGTCTGACGTCTTGCCAGCAAGAAAACACATGCTGCCTACATCTTAACGCAAACATGGAATACTCTGGGCTGCCGCTGTTGACAAAGGTCAATTTGATTTTGCTGCTTAGCGATGCGGTGTAAATAGGCATCCTTATGGAATGACTTTTTAAGGCTTGTAGCGCAGCTCAGGAAGGGCAAAAAGGAAGGATGAAGGGGTAATGGGAGGGAACTGAGAACAGAGTGAGCGCTTGGGTTCCCTTGGATTACGTTCCCTGCGTTTCCTTGCATATATATATATATATATACTCAGGTATCACGTTCATGTTATTATCAGGTTATCAAAATATTGTGAACATAATCCAATTGATTGGATTATGTTCAAAATATCTTGATTACCTAAATGAACAGTCACTTTTGCTCGGCACCGAATCTTAGCCTCGGGTTCCAAACAGAAACAGCCAGTTTAATAGATATATATATTGCAAGCACTCAATGGGCTTTCAGAAAGGCTGGCTTGGGGTGCTGCTATTTAGTTACGAACACTACACCTTGACGCTATTTGAGGATTTAAGGTGCTATCTGAGCATTCATAATCTTATATTCTACATGTATTGATTGACCACCACCGCGACCTAGAAAGAATTTGCCCGATAGTTTCAAGCAGAACGTGTCTGCCGCTGAGCTACCGGGGAGGTTGAAGGGAAAATTCGCATTCTTAGTTGCGAAATTTCATTTTGCAGATGGTGCCCTTGTGGTTTCTCGCACTTGAAGTACACCGTGTTAGTTGTAAACGTATATTATGGTTTAATGCGGTTACGTTTTCAAAGTATGCAATCTTTAGCCTGCTTGTTTTCCTTCGAGTTCTCAAGAAGCTATGAAGGAACGTTAACATTTATTTTACAGAGGCAAGTTTGGTGAAAGTAGTTTCATAGTTATAACAGACTTTAGTGCTGATTTATGCAGATTTACGAATTACACTTCAGAAAGGGACTCCCGTGCGCTCGCGCAGCCCGTACAGTAAAGGCTTGCAATTTTTTTTTTCAGCTCACCTTCATTAGAAAGGTTGTAAGACATGAAATGAAGGTGTTTTAGTCTGATAGGCACGGATAGTGGTTGATATTTTTCTATTTTTACGCTTTAAAGTTTCGGTGGTGTAGCAAATGTACCTCACCGAGAGTACGTTCCGAAAACCTCTGTCTACATCTCGGTGTCTTTCGCTTCCCCTTTACTCCAGTGTGTAGTAGCATGTTAGAGACAAACTCCTCGATCTTCCTATTCCTCGCAGTCTTTTACTCCTCACTACCTAACTGAGCCATTTGAGAAGAAGACTACGCGATGTTCTTCAAGAAGCCTCAGGGCATGAGAAATAAAAAAGAAAAGGAAAAAAAACGGAATACGCTCGTAAAAACGCAGAAAACAAAAGCACTTTACGCGTGCGCGTCTCACCGAACGTTCTTTGTGCCGGTACCGCCCTTTGATACCACGGCAAGCAGAAAATTCGCTAGCTGAATTAGTAAATTTGTTGTATAGATGGGTGAAAAGCAAATGAACAAGTACTACGAATATGGCGCTGCGTTCGTTCGACTTGCTTCTTTGCTAGCATCTAGTCAGTATCGCGAACTTGCATGCTTAATATGACTTAGTTACTCGCTCAAGTTCACACCTTGTTACCTAGTTCAAGTTATCTTCCTGCTTCATCTCCTTTCAGCTGTTTTCAAGCTGTATAGTTGTCCCATTACTTAAAGCGTGATATACGTAACGGGACAGAAAAATAGTGAGCCTTTGAACTCATCATGAATGCTCGGCGACTTTTCTTCGTGGGCCAGCGCCCACAGTTTGCGAATAAAAGACACTTATGTCGCCTCTGCTACATTTAAAGGTACATATCTCGATTATGCAGAGGCTTTAAGAAGGTCGTAGCCATTGTGTTTCTACGCCATTGCTTCTCTAGATCGATGGTAGTGAATGTGATCACCCTAATGGTGCTTTGCGCTGTTATTATGCCATGTCCTATTTTTTTCGTTTTCTTTCGTTTTATCAAATCTTGGCGCCATTACTTCCAACTTAATAGCTGCTAACTAGATGTCCAAGTTATCTTACTACTGAGCCAAAGAATGTGCATATATTTGCGACCTGTGAATGTTAAAAAGAATTGAAATGCTCGTAATCCCAACGATTGTGCGCTATAAACCACTGTTCAGATTTGGTTTTAAAGTAAGAGTATAATCAAAGATAGAAACTATTGTATTCTCTCTAGAAAACAAAGAAAATGAAAACGTGTGCTTTAATCTGCTTCTGCGCCTCCCTATGACTTAGCGATCATGCAATTAAATGAGCACTAGTGGAAAAATTTTATCGATCGGAGAGGCATCTCTACATTCATGTTTTGCAGTGCAGAGAAGTGATGTTCTAGGAAACAGAGGTTAGCTTGCGCAGAGTCAATTGGTACGTGAAACGTGACGTGCACATTATAAACCATTTTTTTATTTTACCAACGTGATATTATAGAAGAGGTTAGTGACTTACATGGCACTAGCTATACTCCCCTTTGCATGGCGAACAAAATTAAATGCCAAAAAGAGCCGAAAACTATTTAGAACAGTCAAATTGCACGAAGTTTTGCCTACTAGTCCATGAAGCCACATAATATAACGGGAGCACGCACTAATGTTCAAGTGAATGCATGAGTGCAAATTATATGCAAATTCCTTTCGCTTGCAAGTGCACAATCAGTGGCATCAAGCACAAATGACTTGTGTCTGATGCTAAATGCTTGTGCAGCGCCCTGACAAAGTTTGCACCTGCAGTTGCACGCGAAGCGCCAGCAAAGCGAGACCCGCCCATTAGAGTGTTCCGTTGAACATGGACGGCGCGGCATAAGCAAGCACAAACACGCAGATTTTCCGATATACATTTAAAATAGCTGAACTTATCCGTGAAAAACACGTATTTCGCAGTTCTGTGGTTGAAAAGGTCCCAATTATACAGCTACCTACGTAACTGCTTAACCTCATAAAACTAATCTAAACTTTCATGGCGCATGTAATAGACCTAAGCGTGCGGTTGTTACTCTAAAAACATTCTTTTTGGTAGGCTAAAAGAGATCTATAGATACCGTATATGATATAACGAGAGTGGAAAAGGAGCAGACAAATTTGGAAAATTTTGTAGCGTTGCATTGTTTAGCGTACTCGCTATCAGCTGTAAATATTGACGATAATAAAGGCAAATGAAGCGTGACTGTTCAAAGGTTGTGTGTAAGAGGTCTTTTGTTGCTTGCATCCAAATGCTGTCGGTGTTCTTTATAGGAATATTTATGTTTGAACCTCTCTTCTCTGTCAACTAAAACAAAAAAAGAGCAACGCTTTATTTATAAATTCAAAATAGCAAGATATAAGCCACGTACACAATGCTCATGTACTGCGTTCCTGTCGAACTGATTACAAGTCCGGCATTTGCAGGCAACATTTGTCATGAACCTTCGGCCTTGCCACGCTGCGTTCACGTAGACATCAACTTAAATGAACGAAAGATATTAATTTCTTTATATTGTATAATTTACAGGCGATGCTGTGCAAGTCACTCTAAAAGCTTTATTGATATCTGGGTTTGCTCACGCTTATCCACTGTCCTTTCGTTTTTAATATGTGACAATTAAGAGATGTTGGAGCCTTTAAGCGGAGACAGCTGGTCGTTTTCTCATGAAACAAATATAATAATAAATATGAAATAACACGTCAACACTGAACAAAACAAAGGTAAAAAGAAATTAAGAAACGCAGTCGGCTGAGGTAAATTCTCGAAAGACAGTTCACTCAAAAATCACCTAAAACATACTGGAACATAAACTGATTTCACTTAAAAGCAAACAATAACAACTTACCAAACAGTTCACTTCAAACACACTAGAGCGAAAGTCGGCTCGTATATGTACAATAAACAGAGATGTCAACAGTGGTCACATACCGCACACAGGAACGTAGAGTTTTGTTGTCATGTTCTCTCATTTGGGATGTTTAATTTGTATTTTTTCTTCGTTTTATTTGAGAACATAAAACAAGAGAGATTACAACCTTGGAAGATCGTTGATTTCATTATTTTTTAATACATAGTATTTAGGAGATGTTGGCTCCTTTAGGCAGCACCACACACTCATAGAACAAGTGTACACTCAATTGGGCATTAAAAAGAGAAAGCACAAATACCTTGGAAAGCGATTCAAGCTCCACTTGAAGTCGATGAAAGACCATTCCTGAGCGAGTTGGGGGTGAGAATGGGACGGAGCCACTGCACACGGCACTCGATCGCGGCATCCGTCGCGTGAAGGGGTAGGAAAAGTGTTGGAAGTTTTTTAACTGCTATCTTCGGGATCAGCGCACAATGAACATCTCAAATAATTTGAAATTCTTCTTGCAACGATGCGCGTATATATATATATATATATATATATATATATATATATATATATATATATATATATATATATATATATATATATATATATAGGCTTTTGTAGGTTCAGGACGCACGTATGGGAAAAGCACTGCTTTATTTGGGCCGGGGTGCGGCCTTCGTCAGGGAATACCTGAAACGGTATAGCGTGTATGCATACACATGTACACAAACTCTTTAAAAAGGAGCATTGTACGGACCGCTTGCTGAATGGGGGATATGCGCGTGAGCTAGTCAGGAGCGCCTGTGAGAGTTTTCTGCGGAAGTACAAGAACCGCAACAAAAAAATATAAAGAAAAATACAAGTAGAAAAAGCTGGTTTAGGCAATACAGTACCTGCACGAGATATCTCATAACCCCAAGAGGGCCGCAGGTGGACACGTAGTAAACATGGTGTTTTCAGCCCCGCTCAATTTGGAACGGTTTAGTACCATGGTGAACAAAGAAAAGAGGGTGCAACGCTTCAGGAAGCATGCTAACAACACCACCAAATGAGGATCCTGGAGTGTGGGTACAAGATTCCGTTGCCCTGTGAATGGTCGTATGTAGGACAAACAGGACCATGCGCCCATGAGCACAGCCTGGCTGTGCGAATCAAGACTGGCGGCCACCTAGACTTCTACTGCTGTAGGAGTTGCGGCTGCCAAAAACGGAATCATGGCAAAAGCAAGGGCACAGATCACAATAGAAATCATTGAAGCCTTCTTTTTGAGGCAGAACGATGACAAGTCTGCCAGCAAGCCCTCAATTTTACCAAATGATAGGGAGATAGCTATTCCCGACGACAACGTTTCATTTGAACTCGGGTCACCGTCAATGTTTTCGATTTTGACTATGCGCTTTGCTCTGTGTTTCCGTATGCCTTACTGACTTTTTATTTCTATGTTATCTTTACCTATATTTTGCTTTATCATCGTGAATTGTCATAACGGAAATTATATGCTTCATTGGTTTCAATGCTATATTTGTTTTCTTTGTGACTGGTTTGAATAAAATATGAAGTGCCATAATTTTGAAGTCATGTTGGCTTTCTGTAATTGTCATAGGTGCCAGATAATCGGACTTTACTGCTTCGGGTGTAATTTTGCGCTCATTGTTTGTATCAGCACCACTCTCTCACGTTGTATTTAGGCGGATCCAAATGCCATTGTATTTTTTTGTATCATGATATTCAAGCGACATACGCTTGAAATTGTTCTTCAAGAAGGCAGACAAGATATGTAATCATCAATGGTGAAATGAGCATTTTCATGGATGACGTGCTTTCTACAGGCGGCGCCTGTGTAGCCTCCCTTTATATTGGCTTCTTCGTAGTCCTACAAATAAAGAAGCTGGTAGTCAGCGCTCTTTCCTGTCGTGTCTCCCCCTTCTTTTACCGCACCTTGCGATTTTCATTTGGTGCAGCACACTGCTGAATTCAGCTTGAACCAACTAGCCTGGAAAAAAAGGACTTCTTACGTGACAGCCACTGTAGCCGCTTAGTTTGCGGGAATCATTCATGCACTGACAACAAAGCCGAGTATAGAATGTTCCCAGAAAGAAAAAAAATACGTGAGACAAGAAAACAAGCGAACAAAAAGTAATCTTGGGGTACACAAAGTAGTGAAGCGTAGCATATTCGCACAAAAATATAAATATGATAACCATTGATTTAGGTTTCGTGTGCACATTTTTTTCTTTCTTTCGTTTTTTGACTTCTTTTATTTTTTATGCTAGCATGTCAATAAGCAAAATTTCCATTTTTTCTTTTCGCATGCATTACGCATCCGCGGGTGCGCTTTACACAAAATGTTTGTAAGTTTTGTTTGCTAATGCGTGCACAAATACTGTTATGCGTGCACCACTGTTAGATAGTAACGCTCTCTGGAATACATGCGTAGAGAGGAACGCACTCGGAATAGCAAATTGAACACCGAGCCGAATTGACGTAAGTGCTTCGGAGATAGCATCTAATACTCGCGCTAATGCAGAGCAACCCCTCCGTTAGCGGATTTCTGTATTTATGTCTCGAACAGTTTTCCACATTTTTCATGCTTACGTACATTGGTAAAAAAAAAAGCGCTAAAATAAACAAATCTCCAGCGCACGGAGAAACGTCGCCTGTCCCAAGAAATACGGCGTCGATATATACGTAGCGTCAACGATGACGAAGACAAGCGTCTTTGTAAGTACTACATTATAAGTGATTCTTGCTTAGAAATGGATAAAGACAAGAAGAACGTATTTCTCTTTCGCTAAGCGCAAGGAATATATAGGCGTTTTTCTTATATATTTATGCTATATATAGTCTGCTATATATTTATGCTATAAATAAAGGAAGAAGTTCGTTAGCCAGTTTCGGCAATTAGCATGACTGTAATTTATAACATAACAGCATGAACGGCATCCCAGCGGCCGATGTATCGTTCACTAGAAAATGAAGGCAAAGGCTGAGATATCCAATACAGCGATATGTGATGGACGAAAATTTCAAGGCGCCGCAGTTTTTAAATGTATCGAAACATTCCCCGTACCTTTCCATAAGGCCACTTTTCATATGTATCCTTTCCCACGATCACCGTCAGCCGACGGTGAACCAAAGCCACCTAGAGAAGCTTTGGCTGAACTCTAACGTCAACTAGAAACACGGAGCGTTCGGCACAGCGCCGAACGCTCGGCACAAGCGGAGCAAAGCCTCCGCCTCTGATGCTGACGTCCGGAGCAGAGTAATCCCCGTTGTTCCTCGCGGCCCCCGTCGAACGCCAGAAAACAATAAACTACACGTTGAAGGAAAACGGCATCATTGATGGGCAATCATGGTGCGCCATGATGCCCCTGCTATGTTTTTTTTTTACTGCAACGCGTGTTCAGGCTGTGCATCCATTATCTCCAGCAGCCGCCACTAATGCACCGTCTGCTCAGCGCAGGAGAGAGGAACGCACGCATGATGACGAAATGGTTTGTACGGCAGCCGCACGCTCTTTCGCGAATATACGAGACCGCGACGGCAAAACCGATCAAAGGCGATGATCCTCCTTTACCGCTCGGTGGTGTACAGCTTGATATCAGCTTTTTCTTTAAATTTAGTTTCTTGAGATTCATGAAGGGTCTGTCCAAAAGCGATTCATCTTCTCGCTAGTTTGTGGCTACCTCGGTTTGTTTTGGCGGCGAGAAAAAAAGAGAGTGTATACAGACCGCGCACAAAGCGCGTGCTTTTGATTTTGCTCCTTTTTTAAGAGGGTAGGATTAAGAAGGCCATTGATGGAGTTTCGGAAACGTGGTTTTGAATGGTTTGCTGAATGTTGAACTGTGCGGCCATACGCTCAGTGAAATATGGTTGCACTGCGCAAAGTATCGAACTTCCTGACAGAAACTGTATGCAAGAGTTTCTGAGTAATGGAACGCCAATGTCTTACTAACTTTAACCAAGCTTTAAAACTATGTCGACAGCCTCTGGGAGGACTCGACCAATTCAATGCCGCTGGTAATAGTGTGAAGCAAATCACACTATTTCGTATTGTTCCAATTAGTCAGGAATAATTATTACCCTCGCAGATAAAGCACTGCAGCCACCACAGCCAATATTGTAATAACAAAAGTTGTGCAGTGTTCTATATAGGAAGCATCTAATTCAAAAGCTTCTAACTTCCTACTTGTTAGGCAATAACTTTTCCGTGTCCTAAAAAAAAATTCGCTAAATGTCCGCTCGCGGCCTGCACTGGCAGGCTCTCAAATGTGTCACGTACATATGAACAGCTCCTTCAGACTCTCATCAAAACTGGTTAAGGAGAAACTGTACGGAAATGTCATATAAGCTGCCGCCTTAAAAGTGCCAGGGGAGCTTTACGCTTCTCAAGCGATCCTAACCGCTGGACACAGGCAACGTCTGCGCTCGCCCCCCTCTCAGCGCACGCTTGAACGCATTACAGTGCTAACATTCACTCCTCCGCTACCCCTCCAGCCCACCTCCCCGCCCACACACACTCTAGCGATTTCGATCTCATGACATCCAATGACGCACACGAGAGGAGGGCGCGAATGAAGCTACCATTCTTTTCGACTCACCATCGCGCGATTTCTCTCGCTTCTATGACAAATGGCGTGCCCGGGGTGCGATCTTACTGTATTTGAACTTCCCACTGAACGTCAAGGAAACGGAGACTTCGATGGTGACTACGACGGCAAAAAAGTCGCCGGAAGTGTTAATGTAATTGCTATCGTAAAAAGAGCATGCACCACGTTTGTTATATCGTGCTTTCCGGAACTGGAACACACAAATCAGATGCACTTGCTCGCTCAAAAGAAGGCACGAGGTCCGTTCGCTCTGATGTACTTGGTGCTTTCCATCTTACTTGCGCCTCGTGTGACGCCATCAAAACAAACCTAACTACCCAAAAGGAGCCACCATGGGTGTGATGGTTCTGGGCAGCTATGGAAATGCGTCGAATCTGGGCCATGAGCCATAAAACGACGAGCTTATTATACGGCCATAAGAAAAATAATTACAGTCGAATCCGACGATAACGTAATGCGAAAAAGTAGTCAGAAAGCGCGTTCGCACCGCACATCTATACAAAGTGGAGCTTCAAAAGCAAACATAAAGGAAAAACGGGAGACGAGGGCAAAGATAATGCCTCTCGCTTGTAACACTTTTGAACCAATCAATGCTTACATTCTCTCATCGCACGCATTTTGCTTTATTCTTTTATTTACAAAAGATGCAGCGCGAAGACAGCAGTACTGACTAAACCAACAAAAACTAAGCGAAATGGGAATTTAGGGTTCGAAATAGGATCTAATTTTATCAAGCGCTCGTCGGACCTTGGAGATTCGATGTTTTGATGAATTATTACTACATGGAGCGGATCGTCCTGCAGGATGTTGGACGTGCTCTCTTCGAATATTGTTGAGGCATGCAAACGGTGAAAGACTGGGGCAATTTTTTCCTCAAATGGCGTTCATCTTCTGTGGCGTTATGCTAAAGGGCCAAGCGAAAGGTCACAAGAACAATTTCTTCATAAGCTGAGCTCGGCTTTTTCCGTGATCCTTACTTTGTTGCTGGTCCCAGCTGATCCTCCTTTGAATTTCTCATTTACTGGAATTTTGGTGAGGCAATTTATGACGATGCAGTAAAATCGCAGAACCTGTATCGTCCAAGTGATTTTCTACGCTGCGACTTGAATATGAGCTGGTGAACGAAGTCAAGGGAAACTAATTTATTAAATAAATCACCAGCTCTTCAGGCGCCAGAGTTCCGCGACTATGCTATTTGTTTCTTTGAAATTACTGACGTCTAGAAAGGTTTTTGATGCGAGATGCACTTTGTTCTGTTCTTCAGGAGAACTGTACACAGGAAAGTGATTCGTTGTGCTTGTAAAAGTAACGCTTTGATAGCAACGCAAATATCTTCTGTTTCAAGTTGTGCTGTGGCTAGTACTTATATTGCACTAACACCTGACTTCAGTTCCCCCCCACTTGAGGGGACATAAGATAGTTTTGCCATGCGTTTAGTTTATTGCGAGAAGCACCACATACGCGGACTTTTCAATATTGTGCTACTTTATTCGGAATATAAAAAAAATCAAAGATGTCGTGTATTTTCTGTATTTTACTTTGAAGTATTTTCAAACTTCGTACAATGTTTATCTTAGTCGTAGTAAGAAGAAACAGACAGAAACATTATTCGTGCGCTAATTCCTTACATGTTATTTCGACGGTGGAAGGTGATCGCAACTATATTTGCATATATTGGTAGAAATATCGAATATGATAAACTTTACACATAAAATCTTGCACCGAAAATCAACAGTACCAGAGGAAAATGTCAAGTGGGTTCTTTGCCATGAAAAAATGCCTAAGAACGGCATCAAATATTTACTACTTTTCTTTATCATTACTACCAACGATTTCCTCGTCACAGCTGTAAACTACTGGCAAAATAATGTCGTTCTGACTACCTTTCATGCTAGTGGCTACAGAACAATAAAGAATAAGGGTTACAGATAGGAATAATTATTCCTTCATACCATTTTATGCTTGAGAACTCTAGTAATTGTGTTGTTGCCAATGAAATCTTTTCAAACAGAGATAAGGCACGCACAAGACTACGTCAGAGGAGTCTATTTTAAAGAGCAAGAGCTGCTTATCAGCCAACGAAAGTGCTCTTGGAAGCCTACGGCCAATTAGAGTGCACAGCTATTGGCTTTACAGGTTTTTGAGTTGCCTCGAATAGTTCGCAATGTACAACTTTCTAAAGCCACTGCCGATGTCTCCTCTGAAGAAACTCGACCAAGTAAGCAGTGACGGACCTTGGCAAGTTGTTTGAAAGCAATATAAAGCTGCCAAGAAACGCAACATACAAAACTTCTGCTGAAATTACACTATGGCGAGAAAAAAAATAGTCAACGTGGTGGACATAGTTCAGTCAGCTCCTTAGTTATCTCGCATGCAAGGAACTTCGCTTGCCTTAGGCTTAATACTACTGCTCTTCCGCTTGACCTGTCGGCGTAAGCACGGATCTTAAACCCCAGGTGCCGTCAGGTACTTAGCAAGGTAAGAAGTTTTCACCTTTATAATACATGAGACATTGTTTCTTTTTCTGGCGTTGATGTGTTAAGTAGATGTTTGACATGAATTGCTCGCGTATGTCTATTTTACATGCATGCATTATGAATATATAAGGTCCTGTTCTGGGAGCACCCTTGCATGAAGGCTGCATAGTAAAAGATAAGTGTTAAAGCTAAAAGGTTGTACTCCTTGCACTCACAAGCAGCTGGTACATAAAGAACGGGCATGTATTGTGAATACATTTTTACTTCGTGCAACAAGTAGTAGGGCAAAAGAATATAGTTTACTGCGAAGAGCTGAAACATTTGAGCTGAATTCCTTTTTTTACGATCTTGGTAACTACGTGCAGTATTACTCTCCTATAATTAAATACAACTAGCACAGCGAATGCGTCAACCCTTAAACGTCGCATGTAATAGCTGGGATTTGATCATTATTACTTTAAAATAAAGTTCCGGGGCTCATGCTTGCAGTCTGTTATTGCTAAGGACAGAAGAATGTTTGACACGTAAGTATAAAAATGTGATATTCCTCTTCAGAGGGTCATGTCAAGGTTTGGTAAAAACAGGTGTCCGTGCCCTTTTCTAAATCTGTAACCGGAGCAACCCTTTTTTTTCGTGATAGATTATAATTTGGAACTAATGTAGACCATAAAAGTTTGCAGTAAATTAGAGAAATTAACAACAGAGTTTTGCTCAACGATCGAAACTCTGACCTCGAGAGCGCCTTACCTCGTGGCCATGAGTTTGAGTGATACTTCCGATTTTCCAATGGATGTCAAGATGTTTGTTCTAACAATAAGCGGACGACTGTGAAGCAGTCGCTGAGAGGAGACGGTAATGCGGATTTACAACCCCTTTGACAACCAAGGCATAATGCATACGATATTAGTTCCTCAGCGTATGCAATCAACGGTCCCTTCAATCCCGCATTCTATTCATCGACTGATGAAGGACGCTCGTCGTTTAAGGCTACATTTGCGAAATCATGGCAGCCGGTTCCTCTTTGATCACAAAGCTCATCTCCATTTATCCCTAATTGCGAGACGCTTTTTGTCGAGGCATAGGGTCCGCAAGCTCAGCTACTCACCTTAGTCTCAAGATCTGGCCTTCACTGACTCCTTTTTGGTTTCCCAATCTCAGACTGGAACTAAAGGGACAGCACTTCAGGAATGTTCAGAACGTCTAGAAACCAGGGACGGCATAGAAATAGAAACTTTATTCCAATAAAAAAGATTCGAAGGAGGGGTGGTCGGAGCCTCTTAGTCCAGGTCCCCACTGGCCTCTGCCGCCTGCCTGACCTGGCTAATTAAGGACTTTTGTCCGGCCAGGTCGGAGAGGGCGAGCTGTGCCTCTCACTGCTCCACCGTGTTACTGGTATTTGGCCTATAAGAGTGCTTGGTGCACTCCCAGGTTATGTGTATTAGGGTATGGGGCCGCACCTTTCAGCTTCGTTGGTTAACCGTCTGTACGGAGTGCTTCCACGGTGAGATTGTATAGCTACATGCATGCCATAAGTGCCACTGACGCTATCTGTTCGCAAACATGTGTTATGACCTCTGAACGCATTAATTTTTCTGAAGTTATCAGAGTGCTTGCCTCGAAGGTAGCAAGAAAGAAGGCGACGAATTTAAAGGGAAACATTTGAAGCAAATCGCGTTTCAACTGCGACGGTTAACTGTTGCGCGTTTTCGTATATCATGCTTTACTCTTATCAAAGATTGTCCACCGTGCAGCATCGTCTAATAGAGGGGCTGGACAGGGAATTGACAAGAGCGGTAGAATGCAACCTTACGATGCTGTGCAAGTATGGCGCAATCGTCTTCTTTTCTCACTGTCGCGATTACCCGCATGCGCTTTATCTCTCACACTAGTGCGCCCTGAACTCCCTTTTTCTCGTGGTATCCCGGCAGCGATGCAAGGATTCTTCCTCTTAGGAAAGACCTTGCAATTTGTAAATGCCCTGTTCCCCAGTACTCACCAGTAGCCGATTCGGTTTTCTTTCTCTGCAGAATTTGGAGAGTCCACCCGAGCGAACAACCCCGGTTCAGGACATGAACATGTGTTCGAGCCGAGACTGCAAGGATTTTTCTTTTTTTGTGGAGTTCGAGCCATGGCCATCCATCTCATAGTTCTTACTTCTTTTTCTTTTTAGGTGCTCTGTTTTCGTTGTGCTTTCTCATCTGACATTACAATTTTAAAAACGATTTCTGTTTTTTTTGCGCGTTTGATATCTAGCGCTGGGTCACATCCGCCACAGAGGACTGTGGATGTTAATTCCTCCGGAAGCAGCATTCTTTTATTACGGCCTGAAAGTTATAATAAAAAATAACGGTATTCGTAAAAGACAAATAGGAGCACAAAATAAATAAAAAAATCAAGCACAAACTTCACTGTAGTTGTATAAGTATGCGTAAGCATTACCACTTGCTGATCTCCACGCAGCCCGGTGTCTATATCACTCTTAGCAAACTTTACCCGACCAGTATAAACACTTACACATCGGTAGTTATCAACTTTATCGGTCTACAACCCACCCTTATCAATGATTATCGGTTTTTATCAGCCTTATTGCAATAGGTCCGATTCTTATCAACCCTTATCGCCCTTATCGGAGCTGATCCCACATTTATCAACTATTAATTATCAGTTCTTGTCGACCTTATCGGCCTCGATCCCACTCTTCTAAACATTTGTCGGTCGTTATAAATCTTGTGAGAATTTCTCCGTTCATTATAAGCCCTTATCCCTTTTTAGCACCTTGTTCACTTGCGTCGCGTCAACTATGATGACACACATTTAACCCCTCATCACTCCTTATCACCCTTATCAGCTCATTGACTGCTGATCTGTCAGTGTTGTGCGACGCGAAGCACATGAGCCCTCAGAGATTGGTGGCAATTTGGTCTGTGAAGGACGCCCAAACGGAAGGCGCATGCCGCGAAAACCGAAACTCATCGGGGATGTGGTGTGTCCAGCAATAAATTTTCGCAAATAAACATAAGAATTTTTCTTATGTCTACACTGCTAAAAATCGGCTCTGCGTGTGGTCCTAGAGATTCCTTTTATGCCACCATCACCAAATCCTCCAACTAAGCCTTCATAGAAACTGTTCTCCTTTGGCATTTGTTTTGTACCGCCGGCGCAACACATTCATGTGGTTCAGATATAACCATCTTCTGTAAGCATGTGGTCGTAGGTTCGAAACTCACCCCCGCCAATGTTTTTCCCTTTGAATTTATTTTGTTTTATACATGAATTTATTTACAGCGATTCGTTAAACGTATTTGACAGATGTACGAACGGATGCATGGGTTTCCTTGTTGGGTAGACATAGACATACGCAATTAATAAATCTTGTCCGCATCGACAACTTGCGGGTTAATTGAAAAGTGACTGCGTTAGAAATGTTCAGGCCAAATGGCTCTGGTTCTTTCTTGTTCTTCATCCTCAAGGAAGCAGAAATACAAAAAAAAGAAAAGAAAATGCAGAGTCAGCGCACATGTTGGAATATTATGAAGCGAAGCGTTCACGAAGCGGTTAGAGAAGTGCTATAGATGTGCCCGTTTCGATCTTTCCTCTTTGGCTAAAAGGAAAATCGCACGCGCATGTGCTCTCGTTCACCCGTGTGACCCATTGTGACAAGCATTATATTGGCTAGTATTACCTCTTATTTTCTTAATCATTTTAAGTATACCGGCCGCTCCTTTTTGGGTATTATGAAAACCATATTATGAAAATTATCACCATAATCGTCAACATGATGTTGCGCATCGTACACGATCCCCATTGGGGATATGTTCCATAGAATTGAAATCATATTCATCAGCTCGTAGTAATCATCACAAAGAGATAGTTGGTTTCACGATATGCACAACCCACTTCCAGTCCAATCCCCCGTCCTGGGTATGTGGCATAGTATGGAAATCACCATCGTAATCAACGCGCCGACAATCTTCTAGACCGATCCTTCATTGTGGGTATAAGCCATAATATTAATATCATAACCGTCAACTCGAGGTGATCATCTTAAAGTAAGAATTGGCCTTGTCACAATACGCACCACCCACTTCTTGACCAATCTCCTATTGTGCACATGTGCTATTCATCATCATCATCATCATCATCATCATCATCATCATTTATTGTTCCCTTAAGGGTCCCTTCGGGGACATTACATAAGGGGGGGAAACAGCGATGTGATAGTGCCATACATCAGCTCAAAAGAAAAAAATGCAAACAAAGGCAACAGAAATATAAATAATAAACTGTAGAAAACATCAGGTATAAACAGAACAATGAAAATATCTCCAAATTGAGTAGCAATAAATTAAAAGAAAAGTGTACACGTAAATGTGAAACATGCTAAACATAAGTGGCAAAAAAGGAGAAAAGGAAAAATAGGCGATGACACAAGCAAGACGGATTGCTGGGAGAGGAAACGTGAGGAAGAGTGGCTATTTTGGGTTGATATGGTCTGATAGTAACTGTCTAAATTTGGAGGGATTTGACTCTAAAACCACGGCTTCGGGAAGATTGTTCCATTCTTTTATGGCGATGGGGAGAAAGGATTTGTTGAAGACGTTGGAAGAACCACGCAAACGCTGTATACTAAGGGAGTTAAACAAACGGTGAGATGAGCGTATCGGAGCATGTAATAAGTTCTCGCGCAGTGCAGAAAAGTTAAAGTATAATTTATGAAAAAGACAGAGCATTGCCTGTTTCCGGCGGAGTGCTAGCGGTTCGAGTCCGAGAGTCAATTTCATGTCAGTAACGCTGTGCCAAGGTGAGTACTGGGAAGTTATGAAGCGGGCTGCCAGGTTCTGAATGGCTTCGAGCGACTGAATCAAGTAAACTTGGTGAGGGTTCCATATGGCTGAGGCATACTCCCATTGTACTACCCGCTCCTTATATATGTGCCATTGTATAGAAATCATCATTAACATGATCGATGCGCGGTCACACTTGTTCGCTGATCCCTTGTTGTGAGTATGTACGATAATACGAAATCGTAATCATCGTCAACAGACGGCAATCATCTCAATGAGCTTCTTGATGGCACGATGTGCACAACCCTCTTCTTGGCCAATCTCTCGTGAGTATGTACCAGAGTATTAAAATCATTATAATAATCAACACGTGGCGATCATTTCAAAGCGCTAGCGGAACCATATCTACCGTCCACTTCGCCGAGTTTTGAGTATTTGCCGCCAGTATGGTGAATCACCATCATAACCAACACAACGCAACCATAATAAAGAGCCTGTTAGTGTTGGCATGAGGGAAGTGTACGTGCGCTTGTGGCATTTTAGAGGACTGTTTAGTGTAATAATTGCACTGTGAGGTATTCGTTTCGGGCTTCTAGACGGAGCTATGGCTCCGTCTAGCGATTACGTTCCTAAATCCTAGCAGGGCAGATGTCACAAAGACGATGCACCGAGTGTCTAGTTGTAGGGGCGCCAACCATGCAGGCCGGAGATCGTCATCAACCAATAGAAGATGAAGACATCCGGCCCGACCGCTGAATTACTTTTTCTAGAGCAATAAAGTTTACTTCCTCCTCCTCCTCCTAGTTGTGATCGCGTTGCAGTCGAGCACATTAGGAAGCGACGGATAACACGAGCCCACACGCACAGTGACACTCGCGTGCATGCCTAGCATCGTTCATGCGTTTTAATTGTACTTGAACTACATGGTCACGAGCCGAGGGACTTCAGTTTAGTAATATGGCGCAATTCACTCTACAGCACGGCAAACACTGGACGGCAGCGAACGAGGCGTGCGGTAATCTCGGTCAGTTCGTCCCGTGTGTGCCTCGCTGTGTAGAGCTAACTATGCCGCACTCTTGCTGCCTTCACAGAACGCAATATAACAAAGCGTTGTGCCTGCCCATCTCCGTTACCCAATACTATAACCCCTAGGGGTTATAGTATTGTACGGTAAATTAGGCTTAGTCACGCATATGCTTTGTCTTTCAGGTAAAAACAAAACAATATGTAATTGATATTTTTTTGTTTCCATCTTTCAGGAAAATTTCATGCCACCGCGATGAGCCGTGAAACCTCAATTTTTATAAATCATATGCAAGAAAGGATGCTCTTTTTGTATGTTCTTAATTATCACTGATCACCGAAAAGGTGCTTTTTTTTCCAAAATACACACAGTACAGAAAACAGATGACGATCGGTTGCCCTCATAACACTATGTCCCCGCAGGAGACCTCGTGCCTTGGCGTGAACGAAAAGATCGAGCACGGTACATCAATATTTCCGAAACCGCTGAAGCGCAAAGTTCATTGCTTGGATGACAAGTACGAAAAAACACTCATTGATCTAAACACTGACATCAATGCAAATGTAGAACAAGCTCTCCACGTACACTTTCTAAAGTCGTTGATACTTCCAATGCTTCTTGGTTGCTTCTTAATGTTTGCTTTGTCGCTCTACAATGTTACGCAGTTGTGAGAAGATTGCTTGGCACGTTCGTAAGCACCCCCAAAACTTTCAAGAACTGAGCTGTTTCAGCATTGCAGCATTGAAAGGGATAACAGGATTTATCGTTGCGCTGAAGCCCTCCAGACAGTGTTCTATGAATACGTTAAGCCGACATTGGGTGATGCAGCATGCAAGGCAACGCCTCCTTCGTAGCATGAACACTACCTTGGTAGCTAGATGCGCCTAGTCATGCTGACGTCATAAAAAGCAGCACCCTAGGCATGGCAGGCATCGTGCCGCAATGCCACGAAATGAGACAAAGGGAACACCATCGGCATTTGTTGGCGTCCAGCGAAAGGTTTAGATAAATTTAGCTTGACGTTTATTAGCCATTCCGCTCAGTCCAGTGTATGCCTCCGCCCCTCCCCACCCCTCAAGGTGGCATGCACACAGTTCTTGAGCAGGAACGTTAAAGTGTGTGAGCACGAAACCTAGGCACACTCCTGGCTCCAGCAAAGCCGACTGAGCAAACCATGAAGGCGGTTGTGTTGTTTTTGTAGATAAAGGCACTGCGCGTGTCCGGATGCATTCTAACCCTGAGCGCGCGCAGGTCACGCAAGGGCCGTCGTCGATATCTAAATAGCACGAGGTTATTGATGGCATGGACGCGTCCTAAGTGTCTCAATAAACAACAAAAACAGGTCGTTGGAGTTCGTTTAGTCTGAATGGTGATGATCGAAATTTTATTGCCTACTATGGCGGCAACAGATAGGCAGAGCGTTAGGGAAAAAGGTGGCGGGAGCATCTTGTGGCAGCATTACAGATAGGCTGCGAGACCATTCAGGGAAAGAAAACATGCTTGCCCGGTGTCCATTTTTTTTCTAATTGCTTCATCATGTCTATTTTATGTTTGTACGTTTGTCAACTGTCTGTGATGTTGCTTCACGCTAACTTCTTGTGACTTTATTTCTTTTTTTCCGGGAATTCTTTAGGCGAGACGTAACCAAGGAGAAAAAATAACAATAGTAAAATGCAGGACACACCCACACCTAGGCCTAGTGCTTCGTTTGACAACGATCGTAGGGTGACATGACCGGATCGTCTGTGACTTCAGGCATAACAGACACTTTGGAAACTAATTCCTTAGAAAGAATCGTTGCCGAAAGGTTGAAGCCTGCTTTCGTGATAGACTACGCTACACGAGCAGCGACAATGCTGGGAAGAACCGTGCTAAGAATGGCGCGGCCGTCGCTGACCATCCTTTCGTACATTTCAGTCTGGTTTTTACAGTCCTTTGTTCCACCCTACATTATAATCACTAGTCATAACTCCTATTTTGGATTTGCTGTGGTGCCCTACAAATGTGCGCATTTTCGAAGTGCATTATCATTACAAATGTTGTCATTCCCGCCTAAACTGACTGCTTTTTTTAAATAAGAGTCTTGTCAGTGCAATCCTCTATTATTACAACGCGGTTGTCGCCTAAACAACTTTCCCTATATAAGGTGTCTTGAATCATGAGCTCGTATCTTTGCGTTTGAATTATTTTAGTTGGGCTCTTCTCTATGCCTTTGCATCGCAGTTGGATTCTGCCAACGCGAGCTTGCCCTGCTCTGTCGAATATCGCTAGGATTGGCTTCTACAACGTCTTTTGCTCTTAGAACAGGATGGACCGACATCGCCTCGTGTAATGGCTGTACAAAAGCAAGGAGACTGTTTAAGAGTTTCCGTGTGACGCTCCTATAACTGCGATTTACCGAGACTATTGCTCGCAATCGCGATAGCGCTTTGATGAAAGACCGTTAACACTGCAAATAGTGTAAGACTGCTGATGTCACAATTCATCGCACAGGAGGGTGATGAGGGCACTGTGGCGGTAATTAAAGTCAATAGACCTGTACAAGCGGCTGTAGCCTGAGCTGATGACTTTAAGGCAGCAAGTGCTACTGTTTCGTAATAGTGTGCAGTGATAGTGACCAGCTGTGACTGTACGTCCATGCTCCTTTTCGGTCTTTCTCTCTCTCTACTTTCTTATCTTATTATCTTCCCTTTCCCCTTCCCCTTTCCCAACGTATGGTACCAAATCGGGCTTGCCCTTCTGGTTACCCTCCCTGCTTTTCTCCTTTCTTTTGTCCCTTTCTCTCTATTGTTGAATTTCCTGGCGCTGATATATAATTTCATTTGGCGTTCACATTCCGTCTATCACTTGAACGGACTGAAAAAGGCCCCGCTTGATCCCATCACCTCCCTTAACTCTCCAAGCATAAGAAATCAAGCTTGCGTCAGGCTGGCATCCCCGCCTTTCCTAGCAGGCACATCTTCCTCTCTATGCGTATCGATGGTAACCCGTGGCAGCCTTTGGCTTCGCTACCCACTGAGTGTGCGTTATGGGGGCGTAGGTTTAATTAAGGCGGGTAGCCTTACCAGCGGATACAGATTGCACCGTAGAAATGTTACAAGGAAGTTCCTTATGGCGGCTATAACTGTAGAAAACATACCTAACAAGGCTCCGCTGTACGACTGTCGCTTCATCCAAAACATTTCACAGGACACGTGGCTCCTCAGCGTCACGTTCTGCATGAGAAATTGTAGATGCACGGCTGAAACAGGTGCACTATCATGAAAGCGCGCAAAGATAACGTATATAGGTGGAACTAATTACTGGGGAGCACCTCCGGATCATAAACCTCATTAGAGGACAAGGCAGGGAAAAAGCAATGCGCAGAACCGTGCTCCCTGATTTGTTTCTGTAACCAATGCACAAATAATGTTATTCTATACCTAGCGGCAATGTAAGGTATGATCACGACAAAGACTCTTTACACTGATGCATGCGCGATAAATGCTAAAATGTTGAGGGTCACACTTTGCCGTTCAGTCATATTGCAATGTCTCAGTTACTTCGGTACAGGAAAGGCACGCCAAACGACGAGGCGTGAGAGATCTTTCTGCAAATCTGTCTTCAATTTCTGTTCTTTTCAAACCAGCAAGCGATACAAAAACGCATCTTTTATGACCTGGTTCAGAACTTTTCTATAGCAAGAGTTCAACCGTATATATACTGCACAGGTAGCGACATGGACATACGTCAGTAAACTCTCCTTCGCAATGTTGTTATATAATTATTTAAATTCGATTTTGATACATTTATTTACTTTAAAATTATCATTTACTTATTTATTTATTGCTGGATAACATTGAGAAATGGAGTGTCCAAGGTACTCTTCACTTCAATCTTTCCATAACATTCCATATATACCATCATCATCATCATCATCATCATCATCAGCAGCAGCAGCAGCAGCAGCAGCAGCAGCAGCAGCAGCAGCAGCAGCAGCAGCAGCAGCAGCAGCAGCAGCAGCAGCAGCAGCAGCAGCAGCAGCAGCAGCAGCAGCAGCAGCAGCAGCAGCAGCAGCAGCCTAGTTACTCCCACTGCAGGGCAAAGGCCTCTCCCATATTTCTCCAACAACCCTGGTCATGTACTAATTGTGGCCATGTCGTCCCTGCGAACTTCTTAATCTCATTCGCCCACCTAACTTTCTGCCGCCCCCTGCTACGCTTCCCTTCCCTTGGAATCCAGTCCGTAACCCTTAATGACAATCGGTTATCTTCCCTCCTCATTACATGTCCTGCCCATGCCCCCATTTCTTTTTCTTGATTTCAACTAAGATGTTATTAACTAGCATTTGTTCCCTCACCCCAATCTACTCTTTTCTTATCCCTTAATGTTGGTAATAAATAAAGGTTGGTTATATTCCGCTCATTTCTCTATCACCTGATCGCCCATCACTATATGAGGTCGCCCATCAGTATAGTGTATTTTGTTTTCACTCTACCCATCGCCGATTTCACGTCTTCATAGAAGCTTTCGACTTCCTGGTCATCATGACTGGATGTAGGGGCGTAGACCTGTGCGACTTTCAATTTGTACCTTTTATTAGGTTTCATAACAAGACCTGCCACCTTCTCATTAATGCTACAGAATTCCTGTATGTTACCAGCTATATTCTTATTATTCAGGAATCCGACTCCTAGTTCTCTTCTCTCCGCAAAGCCCCGGTAGCACAGGACGTGCCCGCTTTTTAGCACTGTATATTCTTCTTATGGGCTCCTAACATCACTGAGCCCTATTATATCCCCTTTACTGCCCTCTAATTCCTCCAATAGCACTGGTAGACTCGCCTCACTAGCTAACGTTCTAGCGTTAAACGTTGCCTGGTTCATATTCCAATGGCGGCCTGTCTGGAGCCAGGGATTCTTAGCACCCTCTGCTGCGTCGCAGGTCTGACCGCCGCCGTGGTCAGTTGCTTCGCAGCTGCTGGGGACTGAGGGCCGGAGTTTGATTGTTGTGTTCATATAGGAGGTTGTGGCCGAGTACTGCACCAGGGTGGCCAATCCTGCTCTGGCGAGGGAGTGCGTTACCGGTTCTGGTCACCGGGATCAGGCCACACTCCAGGCCTGTTTATGCAATTTTTATCAACACGTGGCGTTTTTTTTTTCTTTTTTTCTCCGGTGGAAAAATGCGTGGCACCGGGATTCGAACCACGGACCTCTTGCACGCGAGGCGGGTGTTCTACCTCTACGCCACCGGTACAGCCACATATATAACAGAGCAGAACCAAACAGTAGAGAACAGGTCGTCAACCACATAAGTATTTGTGGCCGTTGATGCCTAAAGCCAACGTCAGGATGTACTACCACATTACATTTTCATTCGTGATCGTTTTACCACACTGTGCTCAACTTATTATGGAATAATACAAATATATGCACGTTATACTGTAGAAGACAATATGGAAGTGGCCGCGATAACCTCTCGTGGGTATCAATAGTGCACTTGCGTGCTCGAAACGACTATACGCACTTCTCATAAGAAAAGCCTTGTACATTCTCTTGTTATAAAGACCGATAAGCAATTCGGCTATTCGTAATCCCGTGTAGATGTCGTTTAGTTAGCGGAACACTTTGGCACCAAAACTATTTGCATCGTCTTCTTCAGCTTCGTGCTACAATAATAATCAGGGCCTGACTTGAATTGCATAGTTGAGCACCATTTTCGGCATCGCATTGTCTAGCGTCGGTTTAATGCTTTGTGGTGTTTTTCATTGGGGAGCAAAAGCCTTCCTAGCGCATTCTCATGGGGAGGTCACGCTTGTTTTGATGCCTCAGCTTTTATGTATTCGTAAACTTCTGTCACGCCTTTGATGCTTCTCATGAATGCTCCCGAGAATTTCCTTACTGTGTCAGTGACAACACTTGCGAGACGTCACTGTCCATCCTCCGACGCCGCCATGCGAAATACGCTTGGTAGTGCGCAAGCAGAGAAACATTTTCAGTGTTTAACTGACCATGCAAGTATTCAAAATGCCTATCACCCCAAATATGACCATGTTTCCATAATTTCTCGAGAATAATACATTTAAAAACTTTTGGAACATGTCCCTTTACTCTCCTACAACCCCTCCCAACATATTTGATTTCCGAATCTGGATATTCGCAATAGTTCTACGTATAATAAGGTACCACATAGAATTGCAAACGAAAATTACCGCAAACATTGGTGAATTTCTACAATATGTCCAAGTAGCCCCAAAAATTCTAACCAGCTAGCCTAGAAACCACGGTTGCTACAATCTCCCGTCTAAATTACTTCGTGCTGAGTATTGTTACGGTTGTTATTTAATCTAACAGCGCGACTTGCAACAAGGATGAAATGAAACAGCAGACGAAGAGCGGCTTTTCTTCGAAGACGAAAACAAATCAGCCCAACGTTATGCTTTACGAAATTTACATTTGAAGATTCCTAATTTGACTAGTCGGAACGCAACTGCTCAATTTATTAAATGCTCAATTTTATTAAAGGTGTACCTAAATGCTATGGGTAAAACCTAAAAATATCGGTGAACATTGGCTGGAACTATGACATCCTTAACTTTTATAGGAAGTCCCTAGAGTTCCGCCGAACACTGCAGCACAAATGGTCACCTAAGGTGAGCACGCATTGCAGTAAATAGCGCGAGGAATAAGCACTCCGCAATGTTAGATGTTTTTCTAGCATGTTCCGCCCTATCGCGATTTGTGGCTTCATATTTAAAATTAACGTCAGAGCCTAAATTTTATGCGCTGAGCCTCCCGTAGCTTCATAAGCACAAGCTATGCAATTACCTGCGGTAATGGACAGTTTAGAAAAGGAAGAGAGGGAGAAATCAAGGAGAGGAAAGGTGGGGAGGTCAACCCCACGAGCATCCACTAGGAAACCCTAGACTTAGGGTAAGGAAAAGAGGAGTAGAAAGTATGCCTAAGGGCATGCTTTCGAATTAAAAAGAAAGAGGTGTATAAAGAGAAAGAAGGTAAAAAGTGAGCAAGGAGTGCGCGTGGGACGATGCACATCTGAACGGTCACTCTGGCTGGTGCACTTGTGTACAGCACGAGCGCACGAATCGCTCTTTCTGCCACCAATCGACATGGCCACGGTCCCTGGTTCTTTGATTCGGAGAATGGTATCGAGTCCACTTGGTTCAAACTTGTCCAGAGAGAGAGGCGTTGATCGTCGTAGTGAGGACAGACACACAACAGCTGCTCGATGGTTTTCTCGCACCTGCAGAAGTCGCACGTCGCTGCCATTGTCAATCCCAATAAGGAGAAAATGAGCGTTCGTAAATGCCATTTCCTGCCACAAGTTGTAAAGCAACGTTGTTTTGCAGAGGGAAAGACTAGATGGCAGTTGCGGCTGTAGCGAGTGGTCCAGCAGACGCAGTCGACAAGTGAAAAGACTGAGGATACTCCAGAAAGCTTGTGCCTTCTTACGGGCCAGCAGACGAAGTTCCATGACAGTGTTTGTTCTCACCAAATGTATTACAAGCGTATAGGTAGCTTCATGGCCAAACCTAGTAGCCTTGTTAGCGGCACCGAGGGCAGCGGCAAAAGCTGCACCGAGGGCTGCGAATTCTGCCGCTGTAGAAGTAGTCTACGTCAGCAAAACTAAATATAATTTTCCGATGGTCTGCTTCACTTGGCACAACAAAAGCCGCCGCTGAGCTGGAAGGCGATGTCGAACCGCCTCTATGTGGTCTTGCTATGCCCGAGGCAGTAATAGTAGCGTCAGTTGCTTCAGAGGCCGGGACAGATGACCAAAATTCTGTGTACTTCCGGGAGTAGCTAGGCTCATTGAGGCTGTCGTAACGACCAAAGATGCAATGATGGTTTTGCTGTAGATGTGTAAGTCGAGGGTATCTACTCTGATAGCACTAATAACGCATCAAATGGTCGCTTCAATTCTCTCGGCCAACAAAAAATTAGGTTATGGTCAGGGACCTTGACGGATCGCGATTGTGCGCTCTGAGAGAGTCGACAGACACATATGTCTCGCGACTACAATTGTTGCTGGTGCTGAGGTGCACCGAGGTAGCCCTAAACACGTACATAGGGCTTGAGCATGTATACTATCGAGAGAGCGAATTTCGGCCTGGCATGTGTTTGGCAAGACTGCCAGACGGTAGCATAGCAGTCCCAGTAACAGTGCCCTGTACGGCTGCACCCTAGATTGCACTGGCGTTTTCCCGCAGCGAAATTTCAACATCTGAGTAATAGCAGATAACTTTTCAGATAGACGCAGTGGGCACTCCACACGATGTTACCAAGAAAGTGATGCGTCTTAGCCTAGAAAGCAGGTTGACAGCTGATTGAAAGAAGATACGATGTCATTTGTTAGCGCATAAAGGAAACTTATGCCTGCTTTTCTGTAGACGCTCTGAAGCATTGTTCTCGTAGAAAGGGCGCCGTCGTTGTTGCCGCCCACTGAAGCCTGGCTCGCACGTGAAGGCAAGTGACCGCAGATGCCCAGATGCAAATGTTATCGGCGCGCATTGAAACATGCAATGTCCGCGGTATGAACTCAGCAAATCATGCCGGAATGAGGTTGAACATTATGTGACTAAAGACTTCACCCAATGGCATACCATGGCAGATGTAGCGTTCCGAAGGTGGTCATGCTTGTTATGTGAAGAAAAAGCAGTACTCAGTCGAATAGTCCCGAATTAGCCACGGTAAAACTATTCTTTTCGGACGAGATATTCTCTTTCTACGTAGAGAAGTCTGTTCTCGTTTTTTTTTACTTAGCGCAATGTCGCCAATGTATCAAATATTCTGCTACTTTGGTTGGTTTACCAGCTTTAAAACAGAAAGGCTTCCCCGGCTGTTTATGATGCTTCTGTCTGAATTTTTATATCTTCATCAATGTGCACAATTGATGCCAACGTAATTCGACTCCAGCATGAACACTCGAAGTATTGCAGGATTTTGTACAGTGAGATGTGGCCCTTTGCGCATCGTCCCTGTTGCGGCATGAGCTTTTCTTGCGCCTTAACCGTAGTGACAACGAACGAGCCAGGCCGTTTCACTCCTGAAACTTGTCTTTTGCAGCCAAATAGCGGTGTTGTTGTTTTTTTCCTACGTGCCACCAAACTACAAGCCCTCGAAAAAAATAAACAATGCAGAGGAAATTAAGCTGCTCATGAATGTAGTAAGAGGAGGTCAGATGACCGGCAGTCAAAGCTCTAGACTGTTTGCACGAAGCTCAAAGCTGGCAAAGGAGAGAACAGCCGGATGATTTTGTAAGAAGCCTCTACGTCAACGCAATCTTCACTCCGTTGAAAAGGCTTGCGAGTGTACATAGTCTTACGGCAGCAGCAATGCACTCACCAGTTTCAAGGAGCAGGGAGCTTTAGCCTTTGCTGCTAAATAAAAACATATATTTAGTTGCGCCTTTTTTTCATTCCCCTAAAAAAAACTACATCTTATTTTATTTGCGTCTCTCTTATTTAGTAAATTCGTGCTCTGCTATTTTACCGCTTTTTTAGTGTTTTCATTTGCTAGTAACCTTTCATCTTCGCCGCGCTTTAACGCCGTGTCAGTGGTCACCCCATCTCAATTGACTTTTCTGCTTTCCCGCTATATTTTCGGATTCTCTCATTGAGCCCCCATTGGTTTCCCTACTACTTTTCCGGCAGCCAAGGATCTCGTATAATGGGGCGCGCCTACCATCCCGAAGCAAACAATCCCGAGAACGATGATGAAAGAAGAAGCAGCGGCTCTGTCATCACAGCCCTGAAATGTCAACAGAAATGTCATTAACTTGAGCAAACAGGCGTCATCGAGTTTTGGCATCACACCATCCGGCCATGCCCGCGGATTTATATATATTTACGCAGCGACTTCGCTAGCACGCCTTTGCGGGCAAAACCGTGAGCCTCAAAATTTCAGCGGTGCCTTCCGGCAGCTAGGCATCTAGTGTGAACGCCTAAAGCTTAGCCCGAGCCGCCGGCAAGCTAAACACCTAGCATTGCTTCATTGTCCGGCAATGTAGCATAATGCTGTCTTATTAAATCGATGCTATCGTAGGTGTAAGTGAATAAGTAGGTAAGCCTTTCACTGAATAGTGATGTAACCTTGACGTTGCGCCACAAAATGTAGAACCACTGAGTGCATCCGTATCCTTTGTATTTCAACAGCAAATCACTACTAAAACCCCTGGACATACTTCCGGTTCGAAGAGATATTTAAAGCACACAGTCCTACTAATAAAATACCGCATGAAATTCTTTGAATCACCTAAATTTATTATATTTGGAATACACAAACCTCGAGTCACGGGTATGTCCAGTAGCATGTTCTCATTCATGGCCAATCTTCAAGAAATTACACGTGCTGTTGTGGGAACAAAAGCCTGAATTGTATTATGTAAGAGTCAGACTTCTGAGGGCCACACACCCTTTATCACCATTCTTTGCTCGACAAGCATCAAACATTAATGTCTCCCTCGTGAAACAGAGAACGGCAAATGCAGGCGACGAGGCCGTGCAAATGTCTTCCGCTACTGATGCTATATATACATCGCTAACTGAAACAAATTTCTCGTCTCATAAGTTTTTGAATTTTGTTGGATGTGCGTGTTCGTTTCCCAAACAATTTTTCTCTCGTGTTTCTGACCCTGCGTGCCTTGTAGCATAGGGCGAGTGACTGAGCAGCGTAGGTATAGAAGTGTGCAACGCTATAACCTATTCATCCCAAGCTATCGCCCTGGAAATGCTCATTTGCTTGTGCCGCCACTCTTATCGGTGCCGATAGTGACGCTACATGTGAACGGTGAACAACTGACGAGGACCCTAAATGGAACTCCACGAACGCCACCTAGATAGCACAAGATATGTGCACTCCAACTCGTGACGTCATGCTACCAGGCAAGAGTCCTACAGGACATTATGGGGATGTTACCGAGAAAGCAACGATGATTTTGACGTCATGGCTTTCCTCACCACTGCCTTGGAAATGGAAATTTCAGGCATGGTAGCAAGACGTCATCAAGTAGAGTGAACAGGCCTTGACTTCGCCTTCTTCTTGGCGAAACTGCATGGTTCCCTTGTATCACTGCCCTAGCAAAAGGACGGATTGACCCGGTGCACCGAGACGGGTGTTTCAAAATTATAGTGTTTACCTATCGTTCACGCTCCACATGGTCAAACATAAAGAAAGAGCAAAAAGAGGGAAAGCTAAGGAGATGTACCAGGTACAACTTTGTGCGTACCAAGGAAGCTTGGCCCAAAATGACGTGTAATGAGGCCCGCCACTCCCTTTCCACCGGTTTCGTGCAAGACACCCCCACTACTTTACAGGATAAGTAAACGAGAAAAAAATATATATTTCTAGCTACAACAACGGCCCTGAGGCATATTTCTTTATGTTCTCGACATCTTGCAGTAAAAAAAGCACTACGCTATGTCTTGCAACGGTGACATTGGTTCTTATCCTTTCATATCGCGAATTATTTGAGGAAGACGTGCGTACATCGAATATACTTAAACACGGTAATACTTAGAGAACGTTTGTGGAAGCTGCTGAAATAACTATTCAAAGCACGCAGCAAAAAGGAGAAAGCAGTCAGGCGCTGTTCTGAATCCATGAATCAACAAAGATTGCATGGCGAGTTCAACGGCAGAAAATCTTGGCCAAATGGCAAAACGTGCGTGTTTTTACGGGTTTTTTGTTGTTTTTTACAATAAATTATTCTTTGCTTGTGGTCGCGAAAATATGCTTGCAACAATACATCAGCATGCTTAATCAGCAATGCGCAAGCTTCCGCCACTGCATGGACGCTCCGTGACTTCGCGTAGTGTGGTTTGCGACGCTGAATGAAACTCCTGCATATGAAAAAACGGTCTAATATTACAAAAGCTTAGTCAGCCACAGGAAACTGAAGATCTGCTTATTCTTTCGAAAGTGCAAAGCCTCTTCGGCAACAGAACGCGTGCTTGCATGCCTGCCTCACAGAAGCTTTTCTTCGTGAAGAAGGCCCCTGGTTCATACGTGGAAACAGGAAGCAGAAACACCTGAACAGTCGTTTTGTTTGCACGATGGATAAAGCCTTCCTTTGAGAAAATTGAAAAGAAGAAGAGAGGGCTCTCCGCGTTGTGCGGATTATCGATATGCAGGAACGGGTGTTATCGAATGATGAGCGATGCTGCGTCATCAAAGGGGTTGGTTATGTCCTACGGAAGCCACGAAACTGCTCACTTACATTCCCAGTAAACATACTAAGGCTAGCTAGTGTGCACAAAGCAATATTTCACGTGTGATGATGCGGTTGCATGGGGCGGGAAGTTCTGTGTTGGAAACGCACGGAGAAAGATGCATTCCCGTAGAATTCAAAATAAACACAAGCTATAGGCTGCGCCTATGTGGAGCAATTGTTTCTGTAACTAAATAAAACTGTGAATTAAATAGCATGGGCCCCAGCGTATGTAAAAAACCTTAGCAAGTCAAACGGAATTGTCAAGAAGAACATATGAGACCCCATGCCCACGGAACAATAACAATCAGGTACCATCATTTCGCACGAAATTTACGCTCTTACCTTTTTAATTAATTATCTCTTACCCCGGCTCCACCCTTTCGTAATTCAAGGGCCTAAGAATGCATAAATGAGGCTTTAGATTTAGATTTACCTTTTTCTGTTTCTTTGACTAATAGAATATATTACGCTCATACAATTGCAGCAGCCCGTCTGCTCCTTTTATCGTATCGACGAATAACATTTTCAGGCAAGTCATGCTCTACTCACGAAGACGCTTTCTCAAGAGCCTCCCGCTGTTTGACCACAGCAAAAGCCGGAGTGACTTCGTCTATAGAATTGTCCAAATAAGGCAAAAGCCTGTTAATGTGTTAGCAACCTCAGGATACTTCTCGCAATTTCCGGGGACTATGTATGTATGTATGTATGTATGTATGTATGTATGTATGTATGTATGTATGTATGTATGTATGTATGTATGTATGTATGTATGTATGCATGCATGCATGCATGCATGCATGTATGTATGTATGTATGTATGTATGTGTGTGTGTGTGCGTGTGTGTGCGCGTGCGTGTGTGTGTGTGTGTGTATGTATGTATGTATATATGCATGCATGTATGTATGTATGTATGTATGGTTTTCTTCTGGTGCTGCAGTTTTTCTCTATTTACCTTATTTTCGTGCATCAGTAACAGGCAACGACGTTTGTGCTGAACCCTGCAGTCTTCTACTCTGCTGGGAGATCCTCCCCGCGGAGCTTGCCATGGAAGATATGGTCTTGGACACGTCCGGCGGTCAGCATAGACCGCCCGCGGCTCGGAAGCGGCTCAGTTCGGCAGTAGGATCCGACGCTACTGATTCCGAGCTTTCTGACTCAAGATCTGAAGATTCGGATGCTTTCATACCTGTCAAGCACCGCCGCCCACGACGGACGTCACCGGCATCGTCCTCAAGTGAAGGGACTGTCATATACAACACCATCAAGACTACAACAGTAGCTTTCATTCCCGTCGACGCGATGGTAAGCCTGAATGCTATCTCTCGACAGAAACTTAATGATTTCTTCTTCAAACTTGCCCCTGGACTAATCCAAGAGGTTCGCGTGAACCCCTGGAAAAATGTCATTGCTGTTGACACAACTGATGACAAGATGGTGCAAACTCTACTTGGTTTGTCTGAAATCTGTGGGGTCCACACTCGTCCCTACATACCACAGGGTACAAATATAGCAGCTGGTGTCGTATCTGATGTGGACTTGGATCTCAAAGACGACGTTTTTAAGAACATGATCGTTTGCATGCCACCATGCAAAATAATTAGCGTTCGAAGGCTAGGCTCGTCAAAGTGTATGAAGATACTTTTCGCCTCTGGAAAGCTGCCTAGTCATATAAAGGCTGGACTTGTGCGCTATCCTGTTCGACCTTTCGTACCACGGCCTTTGCAATGCCATAAATGTTTTAAGATTGGTCATGTTCAGGGCTTTTGCACCAGAGATTTGGTCTGTGCCAAATGCGGTGGGAATCACCATGTAGATTCCTGTGAAAGTCAGGCATATCGGTGCCCTAACTGTAATGGTGAACATTTGGCAACAGATAAAGGATGTCCCTCATTGAAGAATGAACTAAAGGCACTAAAAGAGAAAGCCAAAAGGAAGGCAGCAGGAGATGAAAGCTCCCGTCGCCGTAGTGCTGCCCCAGCGACTGGAAAGGCAGCGCGTTCAAAGAGTGACAAAGACACATCGCATCGGAAAGTAGGGGGGCGGAACTTCTGCCTCTCAGACACATCGTGGCCAGCGCTTCCATCGAAACCGTCGGAACAAGTATCTACAAAGACTTCGACCACGGTGGAAAGCACTGAAAACACATTACCTAAACCGGTATCAGCCAACGACGATGTGCAACTTGTCAATCTTCTAAAGATGCTTGTCAACGTCATCAGATCTCTAATCGCCGGTCGCCAGACACCAGCAGCGTCAGCAGCAGAGCAACTTTTGGAGGCACTCGTTCCTGTCCTCGACGGCCTTCGCTAGACGTTTTACCGGAAACAATTCCAACAGTTGTCAGCAGCCTCGCCCCTTTGTGCTGCAATGGAATGTCAGGTCGATGCGACCGCGGCACGCGGATTTAGTCCTTCGACTCATCGCTATGAAGACTCCACCAGACGTTATAGCGCTTCAGGAAACTAACGTAAGGAAAGACGAATATCGATTGCCAGGCTTCGTGGGTGTCCACAGTAACACTCGATGCGCGGAACCAGCTTGTGGCTCTTTCCAGTGCGTGGAGGAGGCGCATACGCGCAATGCTTCAAAAGCATCAGTGTACGTTCGTGCTGACTTGGACTTCGCGGTTATTGACACAGACGGCATCTGTGACGATGAGTTTGAGTGTGTAGCTGTTACTGTGAGCCTCAGAGGTGTGTGTACGACGGTGGCAAGCATATACAACAGGCCTACACGTTCTTGCGATACCTCGCTACTTGAGAGTTTATTGTCTCGGTGTGGGGCATCGTTTGTGTTATGCGGAGATTTTAATGCCCACCATCCACGATGGTGTAGCCGTCCCCAAGACAATCGTGGGACAGAGATTAACGAGATCATTATCAAGAATGATCTCCAATTACTGAATGACGGTTCACCTACATTTATAGGTAGAGGAAAGGAGCATTCCACTATAGACCTTGCGATATCAACGAGAGATGTGTGCTTAGCCTGGTCATGTGAACCCGACCCGTGGGGCTCAGATCACCTTCCCATTTGGTTAACACCAACACATACTGCGGGTCGCCAGGATGTCGTTTATACAGTGACTAACTGGGACAAGTTCCGACAGCTGATCTCAGAGGCACCATCTCAAGACAGCCTATTTAAACTTATGAGTGAGTGCTTGCGAAAAGCTACAGTACAACGACGACGGAGTATCGGCAAACCAAATCCCGATCTAAAGCTTTTGCGGCTACGCGCATGTCGACGGCGCGCTTATAGACGGGCACAGCGCTCTAAACGACGCACCGACTGGACTATATACAATCGCATTGATGCAGCCATACGGCGGCATACAAAACAGCTTCGTCGAAAGAGCTGGGAAGCTTTGTGTAGTTCGTTGCACACTGGAAGTGGTTTTGGAAATGTATGGCGCATACTGAAGGCTCTCCGCACTCCTCAAATCTGCAAGAATCCTACGGCTGCATTGAGCATAGCGACTGACCAGTCACCAAAAGTAATAGCGGAGGCATTCGCAGACATTTTCGTCTCTTCTGCATCCAGCGACACCACAATTAGCGATCTTCGTTCTTTGACAAGTCACAGCACCATAACCGCTTCCTATGGTCCAGCCTGCCAGATGGATGAGGCAGATTTCACTCTTGAGGAGCTGCGACACGCGCTGAGCCTCTCCAAACGCCGCACTGCTCCAGGCGAAGATGGTGTGACGTACCAAGCATTGCGGAACGTTGATAAGAGTTTCCATGACCGTATATTGGACGAGTATAATGAAGTATGGAGAGCCGGTGTAATCCCTGCTGAATGGAAATCGTCCGTGGTAATACCAATTTTAAAGCCCGGGCGTCCTGCAAGGCACCTAAAGTCCTACCGACCAATATCCCTAACTTCAAATGTCATCAAGTTAATGGAGCGAATGGTCTTGTTTCGTTTAGATGTCAGGCTAGAGGAGCTGAATTTTTTCCCTGATGTCATGAGTGGCTTTCGGCGCCACCGTTCGGCTCTGGACAGCATATCAGACCTTGTCTCAGCACTCGAATTTGCTAAAGAAAACAAGCATTCTGCCTACATGCTCTTCCTAGACATACAGCAAGCTTTCGATTCAGTTCCGCATAAGGCGATTATTTTCGCTCTTGCAACCGCGGGAATTTCGGGTCGTCTGCTACAATTTGTGCATAATTTTCTATCGGAGCGCCGTATGAAAGTGCGTGTCGGAGGAGTAACTAGTGAATACCGAAATGTGAAGTGCGGTGTGCCACAGGGCAGCGTATTATCGCCGCTTTTGTTTAACACCGTACTAGCCGCACTTCCAAGTCGTTTGCCTCGGGACACTGATTTCCCTGTGAACATAGCTGTCTACGCAGATGACATTGCTCTGTGGATAAGCGGCCCTTCGCACCTTGGTCCGCGGCTTCGTGCAAGCTTGCAAAGAGCTCTCAACGCTACTTCGGAGTATTTGGGTGAAGTTGGCCTGCTCATATCACCTGCTAAGTCGGCTGCAATAGCATATCACCCTAAACAACGCGCTCGTCGAACGATGAGCCGACTGTATCTTGACGAAACGCCTATAAACTGGGTGCGACAACACCGTTATTTGGGGTTAATTGTGGATGATCGCATCTCTTGGCGTCCTGCCGTTAAATCTGTACGACGCAAATCGCACTCCCTCCTTAAGTATGTGGCCGCCTTGACTGCTCGAGGTGCTGGCTGCGACCAAACAACGGCTCTTCAGGTGTACCAGTCCTCTGTACTCTCAGGCATGCTGTACGCATTACCAATTTTGAACATACCACATAGTTTGATGTCCCAACTGGAGCGAGATCATCGCGTTGCCCTTCGACTAATGCTTGGATTACCTCGTGAGGCGCAATCTATTGCATTACTCACTGAAGCGCATCAGTTACCCCTGAGGCTGCAAGCAGATCAGAGAGCTCTGTATCATATTGAGCGTCTGCACCGCGCATCGAATGGTCAATCGCTCCTTGATCGTCTCATTAACCGCCCGTTATCTCGAATGGGAAAAATGGCGGCTTTATTTATGAATATCACTACCATTTCTGAACATGCTGCTTCAGATACGTCTCCGCCTCCAAAAGGTATCACGAAACACGTACTTCCCATTTACCTCACAATCCCTGGCATGCACAAAAAGTCTGATATGGCTGTTTCGGCAATATTCCAATTGGCTCAGTCTCACATGTTCGAAATGTTTCCAGATTATCTTCAAGTTTTCACAGATGCATCTGTACACAACGACGGTCAAGGCGCCTCTGCAGCTTTTTTCTGCCCTTCAACTAAAGTACGACGTATATTTCAAATACCTCATCCAGTTTCGTCAACAACTGCAGAACTAGCAGCGATTAATGTTGCATTGAAATACGTGCAAGAGGAGTTAACTACATCGAAAGTTGTCATCTTTACGGACTCCCGTGCTGCCCTTAGCAGGTTACAACGCAGTGAGCTTGATTGCCCACTTGTGCGCAGCATTACTGACTCTGCGAGCAAAATTACATCACGTGAGGTATCTGTCGTCGCTCAATGGATACCTTCACACGTAGGAATCGCCGGAAATGAAGAAGCTGATCGGCTCGCTTCAAGTTGCGCTCATAACAACTGTGACTGCCCAGAAATTCTGTGCAAGCTTGATGACGCTCGTCTCCTGATACGTCGCCACCTACTTAAGCAGCATCCAGATCAGCGTGTTGCAAATGGAACGTTCCCGCCCCGTGTTCGTGGTCGAGGCTTGCCTCGTCGCGCTAGAGCACAACTGCTCAAGCTGAGGGTTGGTTGCGTGAACGTGCACGAACGTTTATACAGACAAGGGCGTGTGGCAAGTCCATTCTGTGCGTCTTGTGGCTGCTACGAGACACTTCAGCACCTTATATTTGAGTGTCCCGCTTTCAGTGCGCAGCGCATGTCGCTAGTGAGAAACTATCACCTCCTTGGCCTGCGGTGTGCGACACTCGAGGAATGCTTATACCCCAGTGGTTGTGCATCTAAACGTGATCAGGCCCATCGCGCCCTACTAACCTTTCTGGAGCTAACTAACTTGAGTTCACGTTTGTAGCGTGAACGTTCAACATTCTGTAGTAGCGTGACCTTCAGTGACCTGCCCTACTGTGTGTGATCTGTACTGTGCCCTAACGCTTCTTCCTTCGAAGATGGGAAGTGGCGGGTTCAAACACCTTGCAGTGTATATTGTGAACCGACTACCAGTGAAACGGTGATTGCATGCAGCTATACTTGGCGTCTCATCGTGGAGCGCACAATTAGCCGCGTAGAAAACTAGCCATGGATGTGATTGATAATTGTGGAGGCTGTTCGATGCGGCGTCACTTTAATTCCGGCTGCAGAGTCGAAACTCGGCGGAACAACGTGCTAGTGTACTGTGTTCTACTTCAGTCTTTAGATTTGTCCTGTTGCTCTTCCTTTCCTCTTTCCTCCCTTCCTTCCTATCTTCCATTTCTGTGTTGCTGTCACCTCCCTTCAGAAGAGTAGGCAGGCGTTGTGCCCCTTCCGGTGGCAGTTGCCAGCCTGCTCCTCGCCTTCCCTTTCCTGTTAACTGTATATATGTGTATATGTGTTCAAAACAATAATAATAATAATAATTTTCCCGTCTACATGGATCATTGGGTAGTCCATGGTTGAATGGTTATCGCACCGGCCTGCTGTGCTGAGGTAACAGGGTTGGAAACAAACTATCGGGCCAACTTGAGGTGACTGAGTGTGTGGCAAGGTGCACATACGCGTCGCTCTTCAACGAACATCTTTGACGTCGACGTGGGTCACTGTAGATGCGGGACAGGGTAGGCACGCATGTTGGAAGAAGCTCTTTGACGCCAATTTTGAGCACTGACTATGGGCGAATCGGTCTGTGCCGGTCTTCAATGAACCTTTCTGATGCTAACTTGGGTGATTGAGTATGGCGCAGTAGGTATGTGCCATCTCTCCAATGAACTTGGTTCTAGGTTTGTGTCACTGGAAATGGGCCGCTCTTCAGTGACGAAAAAGGTCCCTTAAATTTATCCGATGCTGAGCGGAATGAAACGCACATCACAAGGGCTGCGTCACAAATGAACTGGGTATGTGCCGCTCTTCAAAGAACCTCTCGGCAACTTGGGTCAGTGAGTATGTGCCACTGAGGGTGCGGCAAGCGAGGGACATCTAGGCGTTCACAGGCATCGGTGAGCCGCACTTCTCGTCTCGGAGGCCACTCGTGTGCTTTTTGGCAGCGCCACTAGATGGCACAGCGCGTGCGAGAAGAAGCGCGAAAGATGAGCCCGGTTGTCACATGACGCGTTTCTCAGCGTTCACGCGCAGCGGTGCGCCATGCTTTTCGTAGGCCCCGTGTAAGCTTCGCGGTAGCGGTGCCTGATGGCAACGAGTGTTCTTATGCAAGCGTGAAACAAGAGCCCCACTGTAATACACGTCTTGCACACAACTAGTTTCGACTGTGGAAATACGCTGCGTCGGTATTTTGATTCAATGCTAACGCATTATCGTCGACAGAAATCATGAGATGGGTTCCGCTGCTTTTTAAAACATGGATTCAGTGACGCTTGACAAGCCGACATCATTACCCCTCTCTGTCTCTGTGTTGACGTCTTAATTTACCGCGTATAGTGCGAGCCCTTAAAGCAATCAGCAAAGTTCCGCTGTACAGATAGCAAGAATGCATACAATACGTCCAAAAAAACTGTTGATGAACTAAAACTACAGAATGGTGGAACACAAATCAGAATAGATGGTGTGTTCAGTTATTGAAGCATGTCAACATTTTCAGAATAATAGCATAACTTTCTATGAATATATCAAGGCACTCGGATAGAGGGTTCTATGTCGCCAGCATTCTAGAATTAGGGTTACAAAGGACGGAAAGGTGCGCTGTTCTCATGTGATTCTCTGCGGGTTAGAGAAGTGCTCATTAGAGTTCAGTTCATCAAGTTCGAGTTGCAGATATTTCCATGTATCAGTTTGTGAAGAAAAAGAACATCCGTCATGCCATGTCTACAAGTGAGGGTGGGTACCGTGAGTGTTTGTGTTCTTTCCGTTAGTATCTTCGGCTCTTGAAAAAAATTCTGTTTGGATACAAATGTAAAATTTCTCCGTACACATTCAAGAAGTTCCCGACTTGACCTGCATGTGCAGCTCTTACAAAGGAGGGGTATTCGTGTACAAAAATGCATACGCTCTTACACAGTTTCAAATGGCAAAAGGTAGCTTTAATTCTATCGTTACGTGACCTACAGTTCTGAGCGATTCGGAACGAACCCTTAACGCTATCCCTACAAAATTAAGTAACGTATCCCTGTCACACCATCATTGTACATAGCCATTATGTAGACTGTATATATGAATGAATGTTTGATGTTTAATGGCGTAAAGGCCAAGTATGACTAAAGAGCGCCATGTCTGTGGTAATGAGTTTGCAGTGTAATACTGATTTCTATGAAGTTCGTGTAACGTGGTTGTAAATGGGCTTTAAATATAGTCGCTCTGAAGTGCATGAAATCTGTGTAATAAAAATATGGTACTGACTTATGACGTGTACTATGAACATTAAGATCCATTTAAAAAGAATAATACGATGTATAAAATATATCCGGCTGTAAGATTGGCTACAGCACTACTGCCTCCATAGATCTCTTGGAACACAAGGGCCTGGAGGCATGTGCTACGCAAAACAATTATCACAGCGGCATCCTCTGGAACGAGGATGCTCTACAAAGTTAATGGGCTTATAACATGTAGGACAAGATCTTTTAAGAAATTGACTGCCTTGATGTTAAAAAGCGCTTCCTTAACACGAAACATAGCCGGGTGTAGAGGGATGTAATAGTGGTATGCAAGCGGAAAATGTTTCTTTCTCTCCGTTTCGGCTTCGCGACACTCCAGGAGCACATGGAGGATGGTCAGCCTCTCGCCCCATCTACCATAGGTTGGAGGTTCACTTCCAGTAAGCAGAAAATTATGCGTGCCAATTGTGTGTCCTATTCTGAGGCGACAGAATAGGATATCTGTTCGCCGAAATTTTGTTGGGGAGGGCCAAAAACCTAACTGTGGCTTCATAAAGTGCAGTGTATTATTTGTTTGCGCGTCCCACGTGCACTGCCAGTGGTTTCGCAGTTTATTTCGTAAGAAAGGCCTCAAATATGTGACAGGCACATCAGCGATAGGGTTAACAGCTTGCGATGTGATTGACGTGGCCATCTCGTCCACCAGAACGTTACCTTCGATTGCCCTATGGCCAGGTACCCAGCACATTATGATATTCTGGTTAGATGAGTACGCTTTACACAAGACCGAATAGAGTTCATTGCATACTGGATTTTTATGTTTGCTGAGTGACACGAATGCCTTCCCGACACTTAGAGAGTCTGTATAGATGGCTGCTTTTGGAAGTTTTGATTTTCTTATATGCTTCACAGCAGAGAGTTTTGCGTAGGCCTAGGCCGTAAAGATACTTGTTTCCGGATGCAGTACATCGGATTCCTAGAGGGGACGGGCTGACGGCTGCATAGGTTGCCCCGGCATTTGACTTCGAAGCGTCTGTGTAGAACTCTCCGCATGAGTGCTTGTACTGAAGTTCTAGGAAATTAATTCGAATTTCTGCCTCTGGAGCGTGGTTTGTAACTTTTATAAATGATATGTCACATTCTATCAACTGCCACTCCCAAGGGGATAACAGCTTGGTTAGGTGCATTAAGCGATGCTCGAGGAGTGGGACATGCATTTCATCGCTAAGCTCCTTCACACGCCGCGAGAAAGGCGGTCTTATAGAGGGGCGATTGCTGAGAAGTGTAGCTCACGTCATATCGGTAACGGTACCAAAACATGGATGTTCCTGATCAGAGCGCACTGTAAGGAAATATGTAAAGCTCATGTATGATCTCTGCAGGTGGAGTGACCACTCATTCAATTCGGCATATAAGCTTTCAATTGGGCTTGTTCTGAAAGCGCCCGTGGTTAAGCGGATACCTATATGGTGAACAGCGTTTAGCATCTTTAGCGCGCTCGGGGCGGCAGAGTAATATACCACGGCACCATAATCTAATCGTGACCGAATGAGGCTCTTATAGGGATTCATTAAGCCCTTCCTGTCACTACCCCACGTAGTCTGGGATAGAAGTTTCATTAGGTTCATTGTTTTCACACATTTTTCTTTAAGATGTTTAATGTGTCGGACGAAAGTGAATCTATTGTCAAGTATAACACCTAGAAATCTGTGCTCTGTTTACAGGTATCTGTTGTCCACACAGTTCTAAGCAAGGATCCGGGACCAGGCCTCTCTTTCTTGTAAACAGAACACAAGAACTCTTGTGAGGATTGATTTTAAATCCATTTTTCTCTGCCCACTTTGACACTTTGTTCAAACCATGCTGTACTGGTCTGTCGCACACTACGAGGTTACAGGATTTGAAACCTATTTGAATGTCGTCCACCTAGACGGAATACAAAATGGCCGGTGGTAAGGAAGTACGAAGCGTTGTCATCTTAACAATAAGGAGTCAGCAACTGAGCACGCCTCCCTGGGGAACACTAGTTTCTTGTGTAAAAGGACAGCACATTGCCGACTTGTACCCAGAAGGTACGATTGGACACGTAGCTTTTTATTACGTTTAGCATATTACCATGAATGCCCATTTCTGACAAATCTCTCAAGATTCCGTAGCGCCATGTTGTATCGTACGCCTTCTCCATATCGAAGAATATCGGTAAGAAAAACTGTTTGTGTACAAATGCGTCACGGATATTTCGTTCAATACGTACAAGATGATCAGTTGTGGCGCGCCCTTCTCTGAAGCCACACTGATAGGGATCAAGTATTTTGCTCAGTTCAAGGAAATGGATGAGTCGCCGATTTATCATTTTTTCAAATATCTTACAGATGCAACTTTTGAGGGTTATCGGGCGGTAGCTTGCCACTGAGGAAGGGTCTTTGCCTTGTTTCAAAACAGGGACCACTATGGCTTCTTTCCATGCGGTCGGAAGGTACCCTGCATCCCAGATAGGGTTGAGAAGTGTAAGTAGTGTAACTTGCGTATCATTGTGTAAGTTTTTGAGCATTTCATACATGATTCTATCAGATCTCGGTGCAGAGCTTTTGCATGCGCTCAAGGCAGCTCTCAACTCGGCAATACTAAAAGGGCAGTGGTACGGTTCATTCTGTCGACATTTTCTTATAATTGGCTTACATTCATCTATTTATTTATATTTTAAAAAGGATTGCGAGTAATGGTTTGAACTTGACACGTTCTCAAAGTGCTCCCCAAGTGAGTCTGCCTGATCTTGCGGTGTATCGCCCTGTGTATACTAAAGGGAGTGAATATGTTTGCCGCCCTTTTATCCTATTAACCCTGTTCCAGACTTTGGCCTCATCTGTAAACGAGTTGATACTAGATAAAAACTTCTGCCAACTTTCTCTTCTGGCCTGTCGGCGGGTTTTCCTGCCTTGGGACATTACTTTTTTAAAATCGATAAGATTCTCTGCAGTGGGAGAAGCGCGTAGCAACCCCCACGCCTTGTTCTCTTTCTTACGTGCGATCCTACATTCGTTGCTCCACCACGGTACACGTCGTTTCCATGCCAAACCGCTTACTTCGGACATGCATTTTGATGCGGCATCTATTATGAATGCCGTAAATTACTCCACAGCAGCATCAATATCTAAAGAAGACATATCAGCACCATGAGATGCTAGAGAGAGGTCGAAATTTCTCCCAGTCGCCTGTATCTATCTTCCACCTAGGAGCATGTGGAGGACATTCATTTTCTTTAGATGTTAGCAGTACGGGAAAGTGGTCGCTCCCGTAAGGATTGTTCGTTACTTCCCATTCTAGTTTGGGCAGTATAGACGGGGAGACTATAATAAGATCTATGGAAGCAAAAGGTTCTGCTTTCAAGAGCGTAATATGTGGGTTCCATCTTATTCAGAAGGCACGCACCAGAAGAAAAAAGGAACTGCTCAACAAGACGACCTCGAACATTTATATGAGAGTCGCCCCAGAGGCAGATGTGCGCATTGAAATCGCCAAAAAGAACATAGGGTTGTGGCAATTCATGTATAAAGGATTAAAATTCATGTTTGTTTAACTTGTAATGTGGGGGTATGTAAAGAGAGCTAATGATGATGAGTTTGTTTAGAAGAACAGCTCGAACCGCCACTGCTTCAAGAGGTGTTTGTAACTGTAAAAGCTGACACGCAATGCTTTTATGAATAACAATGGCGACACCGCCTGATGATGCGACAGCATCAGCGCGATCTTTGCAAAAAGTTATAAACTGTCGGAGAAAGTTTGCGTGCTTTGATTTTAGGTGTGTTTCCTGTAGACACAGCACTTTTGCATTGTGTTTATGGGCGAGTTCTTGCACATCATCAAGGTTTCTAAGGAGACCTCTGACGTTCCATTGAATTATCTGTGTATCCATTATGGAAGGAAATAGGTGCTGTGTGTACAGAAACAGAAGTATTAATTACAGAGATTTCACAGATTAGATTACAGAGCGCTTTCGAGGCCCTGTAACCAAGGCCCTGTAACCGAGGCCCTGGGCAAGACCCCTGCACCCACCAGCCCGGAGGTAGATTGGGATCCCTGAGGGATTTGGCTGCGCCGGCTGTTGCCAGCGCTGGGAGGAGCCGGGGGGGTTGGGGCAGCCTCGGCTGCGCCTACCTTCGGGGTCGACGGCCCCGTCTGTTGGGTTGGCGTAGCAGCGCTAGCTGCAGCCGCCGGGGGTGCGAATGGCGTCACTGCCGCCTCACTGGGTGTGGGTCGGACAGCCGCCGGAGACCGTTGTGGTGCTGCCCCCTGACGCTCCACATCAGCAAAGGTGTTCTTTGGCAGGAAGGATACCCGCCTGCGTGCCTCTTTGAAACTTATGTTTTCTTTTATTATAATTGTAACTATTTCTTTTTCTTTCTTCCAAGATGGGCACAACCGCGAGTATGCAGCATGCTCCCCATCACAGTTTACACAGTGGATAGAGTTTACACAAGATTGAGAGGTGTGCTCATGAGCACTGCATTTCACGCAGGTTTGGCGGCCTCCGCAGCTCTGTGAACTGTGACCGAAACGCTGGCATTTGAAGCATCGCAGGGGATTAGGGATGTACGGCAGAACACGAAGCTTGATATACCCGGGCTCGATGGACTCGGGCAGAACACTTGTGCCAAAAGTAAGTATCAGGTGTTTGGTCTGTATTTCCTTATTGTCACGCCTCATCTTAATTCGTTTAACGTTGATGACGTTTTGCTCACTGAAGCCCTCCAGGAGGTCTGCCTCAGTCAGCTCCAAGAGATCATCATCGGAGACTATGCCACGGGTGGTATTCATAGTACGATGCGGAGGTACTGTTACTTTGGCGCCGCCAAATGATACAAGGTTGGGTAGCTTTTCATGTTGCTTCTGTTTGCGGAGCTCCAAGAGAAGATCACCGCTTGCCATTCTGGATGCTTTGTAACCTGTGCTAAAAACTTGGGTGAGAGTCTTAGACACGAGGAATGGCGAGATTGTTCGCACGGGTTTGTCTTGTTGTTCAGAGTGGACTACATGGAAACGAGGGAAAGTTTCTTTTTGACGGGCAAAAAGATCTAAGACATCATCGGTGCGCCCTCTCTTCAGGGAGTGATCAGGTAGTGGGGGGAGGGAAGCAGCCATAAGAGATTGTAATTTCGGCAGTAACGCCAGCCACCCACAGTGGAGTCATACAAGGGGACCTTGCAGGGCCTGTGAAACACGGCCTGCAAACGCCAGCTGTACATTACCACTACAACCAAATATGAAATAACCTAGGTTGGCCATTTACACAAGGTTAACCCTTGCTGCCTGGAAAAAATGGAAGCAAAGGGAAGCCAGGAGAAGACAGGCAAGATGGAAAGTGAGAGAAAGACGAAGGTTGGAGGGAGAGCAAGAGACAGGAAAAGGCAACTACCGATTTCCCCCGGGTGGGTCAGTGCGGGGGTACCGTCTACGTGAAGCCGAGGCCAAAGGGGTGTGTTGCCGCCGCCGAGGGGCCGTAAAGGTCTGAACACCCGGCAGTGGCTCAACCCCCAGGATCCTCTTTTCCCCGGACACGGCTAAGCCGCGCACGGTTAGATGCGGGAGGGTCCAACTCTCGTGTGCTCCAGTACGTGGTGTCGCAACACACCAAACGCCTGCTGACGCAGACGCCCCTGCGGGGTGTAGACTGTATATATTGAACATCATTTTATATAATGTGCGCTTCCACTGTGCGCTTCCATAGCCTATGTAGCTATATGTTTGTGAGTGAGGACTCGGACACTTCTTTGAAAACGCGCCGTGCGAAGAATGCTTCGCAGTTTCTATATGTTATCGTCCTGTGAAATTCTGCCGTGATTGTGACAGTGTCCGTATCGGCTCTTACTGAAATAAATATTTTCTAAGCAACGCTATCACAGTCGCTATACACATGCAGTTGACAAGACACTATGGGGTAGAATAATATGCTGGGAACAACAAAGCGAGGAGGCAGGCGCAAAAGTTAGTTATTATACAACATTATTGTTAATACCTGTATAGAACGCCAACATCAGAGGACTCATCGACCGTTTTGAACACTCTCCGGCCGACGCCACTCTACGCCTCTTTGTCCTCCGCAACGGTACTCTGTACCGTCGTAACCTTCATCCGGACGGCTCTGAGTTCCTACTTGTCGTACTTAAACACCTCCGCTCAACCGTTCTAGAAGAGCTCCACGACGCACCAACGGCAGGGCACCTCGGCGTGTCTCGAACCTATGACCGTGTACGTCGCCGTTTTTTCTGGCCGGGCCTTGCCCGTTCCGTACGACGTTACGTCGCCGCTTGTGAACTTTGCCAACGACGCAAGAAGCCTTCCCAGCCCCCTGCTAGTTACCCGCAGCCGCTCGACATCCATGCCGAGCCCTTCCATCGTGTTGGCTTAGACCTTCTCGGCCCATTTCCGGAATCTACATCAGGAAATAAGTGGGTTGCAGTCGCGGCTGACTACGCGACCCGCTACGCCGTAACCCGCGCTCTTCCGACCAGTTGCGCAACTGACGTTGCAGACTTCCTTCCACATGATATCATTTTGATGCATGGTGCTCCGCGTCAATTGCTAACAGACCGTTGCCGTACGTTTTTTGCGAAAGTGATTGACGACATCATGCGGGCCTGCTCCATTCAGCATAAATTTACTACCTCCTACCACCCTCAAATGAACGGCCTCACTGAGCGTTTGAACCGCATCCTTATAGGCATGCTATCCAAATACGTTTCAGACGACTACCGTGACTGGGACCTGGCTCTACCGTACATTACCTTTGCATACAACTCTTCCCGTCTCGAAACAGCCGACTTTTCCCCGTTTTACCTCTTTTATGGCCGCGAACCGACGCTACTACTAGACACCGTGCTTCCGTCCACCACAGCTTCAACTAGCGCTTATACCCGTGATGCAATCGCCCGTGCTGACCATGCTCGTCAACTTGCGCGTTCGTCTACAAGTCTCTCAAGATAAACAGAAGCGACGCTACGACCCCCGTCACCGTGATGTCCATTTTGCGCCCGGCACCCTCGTGTTGCTTTGGTCACCATCGCGTAAAGTTGGCCTTTGTGAGAAACTGCTTTCCTGTTATACCGGCCCATACGCGCGCTCCGCCAAGTGACCGATGTCACCTATGAAATTGTTCTAGCCACGCCCACTACGCCCTCCGGTGTGACAACCAGTGACATTGTCCACGTCACCCGACTCAAGCCCTACAACTATCCACGTGCCTTGGATATTTAACAGCACCGTGACGGCGCTTTTGCCGCCAGGGGGTAGTATTACGATATTATCGGTAGATACCCGAGAGACGAGCCGCCGCGAGAACGACGACGAAGTGGGTCTGTGCCCTTGGCGCGATAAAATGTCGGTCTGGCGCTCTGGCTCTAGTCCAGTGTAAATAGCTTGTAAATAGCCTCTTCCGTCTGTATCTTTCTACACGTAACTATATTAGCGATCTACCTAAATGCCTGACTTCAACAGAATTCTTCCTATGGGCCGATGACACCACTCTTATCTTGGGGTAGCTGTTCAAAGAATCTTAGGGCGACCCTTAATGCTGATCTTAAAGATATCTTTTCTTAGTGCACTAAAACAAACTTGTATTTTATTCTTCCAAAAATAAGTTTGCAATCATCAGTTCTAGGCGCACCAGTGAGTCACAAATTAGACCAATTTTATTGATTTTCACGTTGTTTATCTCTCCAACCACTCTTCATTCCACGCTGTCGCGCTTGAGTATCACTCAAAATTTAATTTACACATCCATGAACTATCCATTAACTTGAAGGAAAAACGTCATACAGTATTAGGATTCTACTGAAAGCTTGAAGTTATGTTGATATAAGTGTTGCGGAATGGGCGCCCTCATTCCATTCTAATTACATTCCGGGGATTAGACCTTGCCACAATATTATTCTTTTCAATTCTTCTGAAAGAAAAAACTGTGCCCATTCCCACTCCGGGAATGGCCAGGCAGTTAAATTTCACCGGGACCGGGAATCTGTTGTCAATGGAATGAGGCCATAGTCAAGATAGTAACACTCGACGTAAAGGCCACCCCATCTGCTCAGGCTGGCCTCCGCTTGTACCTATACCGTTTTCTAGGACAGACGCTTCTGCAATGCTTCGTTCGCTCGCACGTCAACTTACGCTTGCACATTGGAACTCGAGAGAGTATACTAAAGCCCATCTCTACAACCTGGATCCGAATCTAAGGCTACGTCTTCCGTCAGAACTATCTAGAGCTGAGGAGACGCTTCTGTGCCGCTTGTGGCTTGGTGTGGCCTTTACGAATGCTCACTTATTTCGGATCGGAATTGCCAACAGCCCTTAATGCGATAACAGAAGGTGCGCTGAAAAAATCGCCCACGTTCTCTGCGCGTGTCCCCGCTTCAGTGCGCTTAAGAAAGAAATTTCGGGAGTGTTAGATACTCTTGACAAGTGCCCTTTGTCGGAGGAAAGGGTCCTGGGACGCTGGCGGAGACCATCCTCAGTAAAGAAGGCTTTGAAAGCGTTGTTGCGCTTCTTGCGGTTAACTGGTTTTAGAGACAGACTTTAAGCAGTGCAATTTTCTTCTTTCATTTCTCCCTTGCTTTTTTTGCTCTTACCTTCTTTTTATAACATCCTTGTTCTGTTAGGATTTATTCCCCTTAACCCCCTTTCGCCAGCACAGGGCAGTCGGCCGGTCTGAGAAGCGGCTAACTTCCCTGTCTTCCCGTAAATTCCTGGTTCCTCCTCCTTGGCATGATGTACACGAACTATTTTCACACTTCTTTCTTTCTCTGTTCTTAAATTTCAGTGCTCGTCGCACAAGTCGTGCGCTTCGTCTGGTTCTCTCTTGCGGCAGAAGAGCTGTAAAAGGTGTCCGTCTCATTTGGAACCAGTTTGTGCCATACAACATTTATTTCCTTTCTCGAGTGCTTGTTTTGAACATATTATAAAGCATGCAATTTGTAAAGAATAATGTTTGCACTTCCACATAAAATACAAATACGAAAATGTGTGAGTAAACATGAGGTGGCAAAAAGGGGAATGTTGCAGCCGTTCCATAAGTAGGTTAGGCTATAGAGGGAGAGACAGATACTTCCTTGAATGAATCATCTCATCCAAAGTGGGAAGTCCTACGAACTGAAATATTTTGGGTCACATGCAAGATGTACGCACAGAGAAAGCTAGCGGCGGTGAAGTGTGCAGCTAGGAATGTGAGTGGTAACCTTTTTCTTTGTTCACTCCTTCGTGCTTTCCTCGAGCTTCTTTAATGACACTGGGGAAAGCAATCTACGTCCCGTCAAAGGAGTTATCCCTGCGCACTTCGCAACCGCAGGAATGTGGAGCTTTTTCTATCACGGCAGCTCAAGAAGTCGCCGGTCTCTGCAATAGGCTCACTCAGCCGACACACGCTTAGATTGAATTTCTTCCGCCGTTATTGCGCCGCTTGGTTCGTGCAATACAGTAGCTACTGGATGGGATGCCGCACGCATTACCCTAGTTCCGGCGGCGACGAAGGTTGCACGTGGTTTCTAGTTTAGAAAGTGACGTCTTGCGACCATATTCTGCGGCTTTCGCCAGCTTGTTGCCCCAGAAGGCCGGAGCCGATGATGGAATTTTGCTTTATTAGCTTTATAACCAATTAGCATCGTTGCCCAAACACGCACGGCATATCTTTAAAACAAGCCACCTCCTTCATTACATAGGTTTCGGTCTCATCTCACTGCAATTCTCCATAATATCTATGTCATACGCAGAAACTGTCAAAATAGCCACTGATTGCGCGCTTGAACAAGGGGACGAAGGAAAGAAAGCGGAGCATGATGGGCAACAACTGGGATAGGAGGAAGAGGCTATGCTCGTAACCAGTAGGTGCAAGCCTAGTTTGCTTAGTGCCCAAACTAGTACACGTTACAAATAGAGCAATGCCTAAAATTCCTAAGCACTAAATTTACACTCCCGCAAATGACCATATTGTGCTGGATGCGCTGAAACATCTGAAATAAAAGCGTATAATCCAGCCTACAGAGCCGGAAGTTGTGACAATGACGGTGCCGCAACCCATTTCTTCCAAGATACTGAAGCAGCACACATACATCTGACATGTACACGTACACATAGAAAGGACATACACAGCCACTGGCGGGGAGGTAGAGAGCCCGAGTAAAGAGAAATGCATTCGCTTAAAACATACTGATGGGCTAGTTGGTGAGCCATGATATTGGCGCATCGCACTTACACCTGACACATACACGTACACATAGAGAGGACATATACAGGCGCTGTGTGGGTTTCGATCGCCACTTATCATTCCTTTGGACGTGGGCTCTGCAGTGAACGATATGTAGTGAGCGTAACATGAAAACACAAAAACATGCTTCTTTGATTTTGATGTTTATTCCATTTCCATGGCTCATCGTCTTCTCATCCGTATCTTATCGCTGTTAATAGCAACACCAATATATATATACGTAAGAAAAAAGAAACGTTCGCGTAATATTAAGGGGGTCTGCGACTGACATCTTGTCGTTAACAGCGCAAGACGTAGACGGTACGCGAGACGAAAAGACGACACCACAAGCACTGACTTTCAACAAGGTTTATTTGAAAGGCTGCTTGTGTTGTCGTCTTATCGTCTCGTGTCCCGCCTTCGTTTTGCGCTGTTAACACTACGATAGAAAATCAACAAGCCCTTGTTGCTAGACTGACATCTTGCCGTTAACAATAGGCCTGCATGACGGTAAAGAGCTCGTTAAGGGACATGTCCTCCTTTTATTTTTGTGCGTTTTGCAATCAGTGTGGGCTTTAGTTTACGTTTGCATGCATCTCATGATTAAGCGTCGCAGTCTGTAGAACCTCATTAGTAGAACATGGATGTTTTAACAGGCGAAAACAAATAAAACAGTTATTCAGAAAATATATTGTAGAAGCCTATTACGACAGAAAAAGACGAAGTTGGGCTATTTTCACGACACGTAAATTGAAAGTCATAAGGATGGATGGATAAAACTTTATTGAACGTTCGGCAAGGTTTATATAGTACATATTATCCTTGATTAGGAAGAAAATCGAAGCACATTACTACATTTTATGCTTGTTCTGTAAGCGTAAGCGGAAGGAAAGAAAATTTGCGGTGTAAGGTGCTATTATTATTTCTTCAAACGTGCCCGTAAATGAAGCAAACCTTCAGAATGCTTCCTGTAACTGTCGTTCTCAATTTGTTGGAATATATGGATATTATGTGACATTCCTTACGTAACGGTTCTCGAGTGTGTAATATGAAAACAGAACGGGACTATTACAGCGAAGATTTTGTTTGTCTCAGTCTAACTGAGCGTGTGTAAGCCTGAACACGTATAGATCATTGTGTAACAAAAACTGGACCGATCTCGGAAACAATGAAGTAGTAAACAGGGCCGCACATGGGCTCAGCGTAATCGAAACTGGGCTGGGCTCGAAACATGTAATAAGCACTCATTGTGTTAACGTAGGGTGTCTGTCAGTGGCTCCTCGCTATTTGGTGGCCACACGGCCTTGTGGGTCGGAGAGAGCAGTGAAGACTGGCATAAAAAAAAACGAGTTGTGAGAGTGCGCTGAATTTGCATCAGTATGATGGTACCTAAGCCTATTTCCAAAAGCAAGAAAAATTTTTTGCCAGTCGGCAACCATTCGCCATGCTAAACAGAAAAAAAACGTGGTGATGAACAGAGTCAGCCACAAGCACGTTACCACAATTTCAAACGACATGGACATACTGCGATGGGAGAAGAACGCGAAAGATCGATGGGATTAGTGGGAAATTAAATAAAATTACACGGATCTCGTGTGTCTTTGCTTAGCATTTACCGGAAATGCTTCAAGAAACCTTCGCTTAACGTAGCTTCAAACAAATGGGTTGCATCTGCCGTTTTCTCTTTTTTTTAAGGATCAAGAGAGCCGCGATGGTTGTTAAAATATAGAGCCTAAGTAAAGAAGAATCAATTGGACCGAAGAAAAGTTGATCAACCTTTTTTTACATTGTAAAACATGATGGATGTCTAGCACATGAACTGGTATTAAAATGATATAGCTTAAAAGGCGATCTAATACTGGACACCGAATAAGTATATCAGCTCTGATAACGAGGAGAGAATAGGTCATAACCCGAACAAAATCCAACAAGCATTAAGCCAATCTCCTATCCAGCTTCGATGAAACCACAGCATCTATGTGCGCATCATGTGCGCTACTCACAGAAGGAGAAATAACCAATAGGAAGGCGAACAGTATACGGTAAGTCCCGCGGTACGCAGAGAGAGCAAAACCTTTTCCGGAAAGGCACTTCGCAGCAAGAAAGTATGGGAGAGAAATAAACGGAGTCATGACGTAAGCACCACGTGCACTCTAGGCTTTGGTATTGAGAAGTATCAGAAATGGGACTTCGGGGCACGTACTGTACAAAGTGACGGCAAAGAGAATCTGCTCTCTGGAAAGGGGAGCTCATCTCCTCAAACCGACGCCTGAGTATATTTCATGTGCGTTTATATTCGCCATTTCGAAACATCTCCCCAAAAACATTTACCGAAAGAACACTCTGCAGACGGTGCTTTAAAGGTATTTCGTACAATCAGAATTTGGCATAATTTGGCATGCCAATTATGTTAAGTGGGTTATGGCAGTGTACAATGGCCGAATTTTCCGATAAAAACTTAACACGATAAAAACTCATACGCGCAGCAAACTTGCATAGAAGACATACAGTATAATTTGTGTGGTGGAAAGTGAGCGAAACTGCCAAACACAAAAAGCCATGGCTTAAGAGAATCAACTTCACACGGCTGTGTCAGCAGTCATCTTCAAAGAAGTAAAAGAAAAGACAAGCTTATGTGAAGGAGGTTGTCGAAACAGATGAAGATGATGGCACTTAGTTCTTTGGTAATCAAGTGAAACCATGGCACGTATGAGTGTCGAAGACATTCAGGGCTACTATCGATAAAACGCCGTAACGAGAAGCATACTGCGAGCTTTGAGCTTTTCCCCCATTCCACTAGGGGATACCTGCCAAATCATCACAGCAGGCATGTCCTTTTTGAATAGACAAGTGACGCACACAATATTTAATTGGTACTTTGGTTAGGTACGAAGCAGTGACCTAACCAAACATGCGCGTAGTGAAAAGCATTGTTTTTCTTTCGCTTAATTAAAACAATATAAGCAAAAAATTTATATGAGGCTATGTCGAGACTGCATTTTTATGATGTCCAAAAATGGAATCCTGGTATATATACAGACTCGCTTTCATACATGCGACACCGACATGAAGAAATCAGAGATGCACATGGCAAAAAGAAATAAAGAGAAAGAAGCTTTATTTATTTATTTTTTGTACAACCGACTGAAGAAAAGTGTTGCAGAAAGTATTTCTTACGCTATTGATTGACCAACTGAGCAATTAACGCCATCCAATATCAAAATGTTGACCTCTGCGCTTTCGGAATGTTGCTTTTGCAAGCAGCATAATTTTTAAAACGTTAATAAATTCTGCTGTATTACGGTATGAGGCACACCTTATCCGAGGGGGGGGGGGTGCCTTGGTATTGTTTTTACCACCTATGTTTTTATTTACGTGCACCCAATGCACGTCACACGAGCGCTTTTGCATTCCGCCCGCATTGGAATAAGGCCGCCACGGCCGGAAACGAACCTCCTGCGGATCAGTAAAAATTGAAACTCGAAGAAAACATAAGGAGTCCCAACACCTATTACCTTTAATTACATAGAGGCACGACGTGTAATCGCTTTGTAACCGGTTTATAGGCATGCAGTAGTCCCAAGTGTGCATTTTGGAGTCTGAATTAGGCCACTGTTAAAAACGCAGGTGGAAGCAGAACAACGCATCGAAGTTGTTTCGGAATCGATCTCGTTTAAATTTATGCTGATAGAACACTTGTTCACAGTTGCTTCGCAGGGGTGCTTAATAACCGCTTCATTAACGGCGTCTTGAAATGCCCAATCTCTTCGAAAACCCAACGCTTCCTCAGATAGCAGGCTCTGTAAAATTATTGACGCTGGCTGTACTTCTTTCTTTCAATTGATAGCTCATATGCACGTTCCTACTTGACCAAGAGTGCTTGAACGTGTTCAAGTACGCGCGAGAATTCTCTGCGTGCTTCTTCCATAGCGGAGTCTTGCTGGCAACATAAATTCCGACGTTTGTATACGCGTTTTATCAGTGTTCTATAGACCTTTTCATCGGGCGAGGAGGGTAGGGCGCGCGGAGAGCCTTTCCTCCTCTCTGGCTTGGGCGATCCGGCGCGGCGCTGCTTGAAAGTATTGCTGCCGCGTGCTGCGGAACGATTTCGAGATGTTTTAGATGGTACTTTGTGAAATATACGCCACGTCCGTTCATATAAGGTTGTCAGGGAAGCCTTTCGGTGCATCGGTAACTACAGTAGGCGGAAATATCTTTTGGGGGCGCAAGAATGTGACGCGCTTTATCAGCCGCGGTGTACGCACATTATCAGTCGTGGTGTGTGTATGTGTTGTGAACTATTTTGCTTATATCGGTTTTAATTCAACAAAGAAAACCGGTGTCTCTGTATTAGCAGCATGAAATGGTAAATCTGCTCACTATCTGATCGCTTAGCGGAGGGAGTAAAACATAAATCATAAGAGCGCATGCTTGTGCACGGCTAACCTAAGGTAACCACGAAACATCTAAGCGGCAGACGCTATCAAATATGTGTGATGCACCGGCATCGTTCTCGCGCATTTCAAGTGTAGTAGGCTTGAAATTACCATATGTCTACGCTAGCCTTCCTGCATGAGGCCGATGGCGCTGCTCAACACAGCGATAACTGCGGTTGGTGAACGAGCACGATACATATGTAAGCTGTGCGCTTCACATTGCCTTTTTGGTCCGTATAAAGCCATAATATATGAGAGGGATTGCATAAAAAGAATGCGATGCTTATTTTTGAGGACAATATTTCCGTAATACGTGTGAATGCGTCGTAGAGAACGGAACGTACAAAACCGAAAAAAAATTCGGTTATCATCCTATTTCTCGAAAAAGCAAGTGAAAACGGCTAACGCCGCACAACGTCTATAAATATATAACCGCTGATGCCGTATGCTTGGACCATGCGGTATATAGAACAAAGATATCTGTAATCCAGCACCTACCACTGCTTAGGACGCTCGCGCAGTTCGTAAACAATCCCTTTGCTGGACAAGCTTAATTCAGACTGTAAGGTATGCTGCTATTACTTGCCAAAACTATTTTATTCAGGGGCGGAAACCTCATCCATCGAACCAAGTAGTCACGCAATGTAACCTGCAGCGAACAGTTTGAACGCTTGTCAAAGTATAACATCACAGCTTCTATCGTAGCAGAACGGTACCCACGCTGTTACGATCGTCGCGTATGTTTCATTGCTCCTAAACCGCAGCTTAGAAATAGAGGATAATACTGCAATAAGGTCAAATTAGTGATTGAAACATTCAGAAATACACAATTGATCTCCGAGGCTGATTGTCGGCTCAAATATGCGCGCACACATCGCGCTACGTGTTCCGTCCACCTCAACGCCAGCAGAAATTCCGGCCATGACGCCTTAAACCACTTCAGCACGTCTCACAGAACCGTTTACCACGTACAAGACGCACGTCATACAAAAACAGACCGCACGACCGCGAAAACAAACGCCAAAACCTACCGCCGAGCGTATACCTGCCATGCAAAAGACCGCTTTCACCCAAGCCAGTATGGCGCTGCTCATAGGCGGCGCCTACGAAAAAACGGTCTATAAGCTACAAACAATTGATTCTGATAATGTGAAGAGACTCACAACTACCTAAATGTGCTCACTTAAAGTGAGACGGTTATAAATAAATGTATTGTCGGCAGAATATTCACATCTCATCCCCCTGATTTGTACATACCATCATCAATTCATGTCATAATCGTATCTGTACATATCATCATCACAGCCGCGACTTCTTTGGACTCGTGGCGCGGAATCTTCGAGAATAAAGAAGTTCCTTAGAAGTAGTGCAGGGGGTGGGTAGACGATGCGAGATCGGAACGGGAGAGAGCGTCGGCGTCTTGCTGCTTCTTTGCAGACCTGTACATTATGTCGAAGTCGTACTATTGCAATCGAATCCCCCAGCACCAAAGACGACCCGATAAGTTCTTCAGCGAGGAGAGCCAGTGCAGTGCGTGATGGTGTGTGACGACCGTGCATCGGCAGCTGTCTAAGTACGGGAAGAAGTTTTTCACAGCCCAAGTGCAAAAAGTGCAATGCATTCCTGCTCCGTAATGGTATATTTTTTTTTCTCTGCTGTGGACAGGAAACGACTGGCATAGCCAATCACACGCTCACGACAGGTATGGCCGCGTTGTAGTTTACTGCGCCTCTGCCGTCTGTGTGGATGATGGTAGATGCAGCCATGTCAAAATGGCATAGTACCGGTTGTGACGTGAGGGCTCGCTTTAGAGCCTGAAATGTTGCTTCGCAGGCCTCTGTCCAAACGAAGGGCACGGCAGCTGCAAGAATTTTGTGAAGCGGAAATTCCAGTTTTGCCAAGTTGCGCATGGATCGGCGGCAGTAGGAGCCGAGGCCGATAAAAAGCCTTTTTAACATTCTGGCCGGGAAAAACCCACGACTGCGGCAATCTTTTCTGGGTCCGGCCGAATTCCTATTTTACTAAGTTTTCCAGAACCTTGATGGTCTTGCAAGAGAAGTAGCTTTTTTGTGTGCGTTCAGCTGCAGAACAGCAAGACAGGTTAAAACTTCTAATCAAGGGTAAACTGGACGCCGACTAAAAACAGTAAAAGAAAAGAAACCAAGAGGTTTCGGCTCTCATACGGAGACCTTGTTCACAATGAAAGTCTTGATGAAGTTAAAACTTCATCAAGGCGCTCGAGATGTGAGAATGTTGAAGAAAAGACAACTATATATCCAAGATATCAGAAGCAGGTCTTCCATTTGGCACCAGGTAAGATGCTATCATGCGCTCGAACGTGGAAGGCGCGTTACTGAGTCCGAATGGCATCCTGATGAATTCTTAGAGCCCGTTAAAGGTGCCAAATGCTGTTTTCTCTTTGTCAGACTCATGCATAGGTATTTGCCGGTAGCCAGATCGAAGATCAAGACTATTTATACTAATAATTTCCAACTTTTACTATAAATTTAATGTAGTCTGTCACTCTTGTCAATATTGACACTCTGACAAGACGAACACAGCTTATTACGATTTAAGCCATTCGAGTGAAGCATCGCAACCCTGTGCCCTTTCACACAGAACAACCAAACGGCTCGAAGCGCAGGCTGAGTGCCAAACATCTTGATGATAGCAGGAAATATAACCTCCATCTTGGCGCTATGAAGTTTAGCTCTCACGTTGCAAGTGCCGTACGATGGAGTTTTATCGTTGACGTTGAAATTCATGTGGCATTGCGGCCGATTCCGGCTAGTTCAACAAAACGCTAAAAGAAAAAAAACATCTCAGTCGGATAACGTGTACGTGGAGACTTCTTAGTGGCCAAATAAAAAATTAGACAAAAGCTATAAGAAATATGTCGCTGGTATTTGCCATAGAGACAGAACAGCTATCAGCGCGACACGTTTCGTGAATGTCCGGTTTTCGGTATGGGTTCTAGTAAAAACAATGTGAGCGAGAAAAGAACAGTGAGCATACTTCAGCAATCGAATAGATGTCCCCACTAAAAATAAGAAAGAGGAGGGGGGTACCTGCGCGAGGAAATAGCGCCGCTTATAATAGCCTGACCAACGTCATATGAGACCCAAGACAGCTGGCGCTCATTGGAACTTTGCGGCACGGAAAAAAATAGAAAACTGAGGTTCCCAAATAGAATTGGCGAGGAAACGAGGCCGCCTTAAGAAAACAGTCATGTGCCTGGCACTTTTTTCCTCCTATACATATTGCGTAGGACGTACTGGTGACGAGAATGGACCGACCAGAGGTTGAGGACACGAGGGAGGTATTATTCTATTGTGTGTGTGCGCATGTTTGTGCGTGCGTGTCAGCGTGCAGATACGTAAAAAGAAAGATAAAGACCCACGGAAGAAATGATCCGACTCAATTTTAGCATTTAGGAGACATGTTGGTCAGACTGGTGAATGTTCCAGTAGGTTACCGACCACTTAACTCTGTGCCAAAAAAGTTCCGTTCTATCACGCTCTTTCCTGCCAATTAATATTCAGCGCCATCTATTGATTATTTCTGCACGTTGTTCGCACGAAAAACGGACAGCACCGGAGAACAGGCTGACAATGGATTGTTTGTCCGAACGCACCTTGGGGCTGTATATTTCAGTAAGTGGAGTCCATGTCGTCAAATAAAAAATATATATATATTTGACTATAGTTTTAGCTGCGCGGTGATTTATTAGGCAGCCGTCAGTATAAACTTCAGTAATCCACCCGGCAACATGCAGCCGGTTAGATGGAAATCTCACTACTAAAGGCCATTTCATGAAGCCTAATTCTAGAGCCGTTATTTACGCACTTTTATACTGGAGCAATCACCTAACGGATCCATAGGTTCAGAGATGCTCTGCGTTATTGACTTCCTGCGAAGCTTGCTAGATGCGGCCGCTTTCGCAGAAGAGTGCGCGGCTGTGTAGCTTTAACGGCAGCTGCCGGACTGTCAGACCAGTTTTGCCACGCAGCTATTGAGCTTCAGCTTCGAGCAATACTACGCAGCATTGCACTCTCCTCAGTAAATTGGAAGCCAGTATTGTAGGCGTAGTTGCGGCAAATATCTTCTAAATTCAGCCGCCTTATGGCAGTGCCAAAAAGGCTTCATGTTCGCATGATTTAACTCCGAGTACAGCTGTTGCATAGGCCTTTGAACTATTAGCGTAGATGGACCTAAACATACTGCCATTGCTGCTCGTAATGTTACCATTTCGAAGGGCGCGCTATAGAACTCCGCTCTGCCTAGTCACTGCGATGCCCTAAATATCGACACATAATGGTAATCTTTACATGCCACGCGTACGTGTTGTAGGTGACAGGTCGCACGATTCTCTGTAGGCCGCAGAGATTACGGGAGGCATGGAAGGAAAGAGTAGAAAAGGTTTTGGCCAGCCCGCATCAATTGAACGGAGTGTAGCGGAAGTCACGTGGTGGTTTTCGCAAAGGAGCACTGGCACTGGTGTGCCGAACATCAACGTTACCATAGCAACCACGCTCCTGCAGCTCTCGCTGCTGGTCTCAGTTTCTGAAAAGTGAGATGAGATTTTTCGGCCCGTGTCTTTCTCGAAGCACATTCTGTTCGCGAGGCAACATGAGTTTGGCGCCTGGTATGCAAGCTTGAGAGTTTTCTTTTGGGTCTGTGACTGGCTATCAGCCAGCAACATAGACACGCACGCATTCTTGGCGCGAGTCTTGGTCATATTGTTCAATGTGCCACGGAAGAAAACAGGAGTACGTCTGCTTCACGAAAATTGTTACAGAAGTTTCGTAGGCTTCTTTCTGACGCGCGTCAGCAATACACCCTTCGGTAGGCTCGTGGCAATATGCAAGCCCAAGGCTCGCGCCCATCTGCTCCGGGGACCTGATTGAAGACGCAAAGGAAAATGGCACACCAACATGGCTGCAGTTCTGCAGTTCTGCAGCTCAATCTATCTTAAGCGTGGATAGATACCACGCTTAAGCCCTATTATTTCGTGTATCTGACCTCCATTGCAAGCTTATGGTCCTGCACGTCATCTTTGTTTTGTCCGGTTGCTCTACTCAGAAACCTCCTCGTCGCAGAGTGAGGGTGTCCTGTTTAAGCAGCAAAAAAAGAGGCGCTGAAAAGAGAGCCGGCTAATATGGCATGAGTCTTTATTGGGCTTGAAGAGCTCTCGCCATTGCACCGCCATCCTGGTCATTAGCAAGAGTTTAGGCAGGAAAATTCGTTAGTGCGTACTTCAGCCACGGTTATGCGGAGAGTGCAGAGAGGAGAATCCGTTTCGCTCGCGAACGTGTTTGTCCTAGGCGCGATTCATGATTGCTGTAAATAGCAGTGCACTTGTGTGCACGGGTATTCCCTAATGAGGAGCGGTTGTTTGGAGCTTCGCACAACGAAGTGCGAACACCAAGGTGGAAGTGTCGGCACCACGGGATGCGCGTCTTCTTGATACCACTGAACTTGTCGTACGACCGAGTTCATAAATAGTCCCCGCGCTTCAGATGGTCTGCAGCGAAATAGAGAAGGATGACTTAACAATACGTACCGAGTGTAATGGGAGACGACAACGCATACATCGCTGCATTTAATGCGTGACAAACTCAACAACTCTGCCTGTGCTACATAGAAATGGGGTTATAAAGCTCGGGGCTTATATGTCAAAGTGCGTTTCTTTCTTTTCATCCGAAAGCGCCGATTCCTCTGTTCAGGAAACAGCGAACTCTGGTGCCAGTTTTTAGTAGGACACTGAACATTCTTGTCAACTGACTAGAAAAAAAAAGCCTAATAATGCTCACCCTCCGACGGGCACGAATGGGAAGAGTGGAGACAGAAGTTTACGGGAACACAATCCATGAGCACACTTACCAGTCATTTCGTGAACAGCTGCTTTTCTTTATTTGTAAAGACCGCTTCATCGGCGACAGAGTCTTAGCATAGGAAAAAAATCCACTGCTTTGCGTCAAATAAACTAGCTGCTGCGATAAGCGGCTGCGCTGTACCGGAAAGAAAGAGAAGGCATACATTCAAGCAAACATACGACCAAGCTTCGACAATAAGGACAGCATCATGGAAGGGACTTGGTGCTTAGTGCTGCGCGACTTTATGACCAGGTTGTCTACTGCGAGCGTTTCCGCTGTTGCTCTCTGGCCACTCTGGGGGATCGTAAGGGACTGTGGTCGACTGTGGTCCTCCACTGTGTTATTCATGTCTGCAGCTCTGGTTGATACAAACAGCCCCTTTCGTTGTCGTCGTGCTGTCAATATTACCAGAGAAAGCGAGACTCTTGCATGCACCCACCTCCCTCATCTCGTTTATTTTTTTTCTGTATTAGATTGTTTCGCTTGCTTTAAAGAACTCACTTCTTTTGCGGCTATACGAGTAGCCTTGGGATGCGAGGGCAGCTGATTGAAGGACAATTACTAACCGCAGAATAACGCACACACACGCATATAAAACAAGCCACCAAACGAACAGCTAACAAACGCGCACGCATGAACGCAAGGCGCTTCATATCAGTCAGCATTCGCATTGCCACAGCTTGACCGACGACTGAACGACAGTGGTAACCAGCTTCAAAAGGGAAACCGACATACCCACCGAAATTCCACGCATTTTTTTGCATAAGTCGGACAGTTGTAGCAGTTGTTTCGCATGACAGGATTTCTCGAGTAAGCTTGGCAGGAAACCGACGGCGCCAGATTAAACAGCGGGGTTGTAGGGTGAGCCGGTGAGCCTAGCCGTACTGCGGTCGCATTCTTTCGAAGACGACGCTCATTGCCTCGGGTGTTGGGCAATTGTCCTATGATCTATGACTCTGTCCTCAGCAGCTTCGGCACTACGAGGGACATGGCCTGTTTGCCTGCCTCCGAGCATACTCACGCAGCACGAAGCACGCCTCTCGCTCGTCGTCAGAACTACGACTACCATCGACTACCATCGGGTACGCTTTTCGCAAGATGTTCCGCATCAAAGCTGTTTCCGCAATTTCCAGACAAGAATGCGAGAGAAATCATAGGCTGCGGTGCTATTAAAGATCATGTGAAGCACATTAAGTGCTCACAAAATATTTAACGAAAGTAGGCAGGTGAGCCCGTATTAAACCTCTAGGTGTCACTTGGTTTTATTTCGCTCACTCTCTCTCTCTCTCTCTCACGCACATCCGAAAAATGTACTCCAGACAACCATTCCAACAAGCCATTGGCGAAGAGGCCAGGGCGTAATTTTATTATTAAGCAGTGGCTCGACTTGAAGGAGCACGCAGCACGTATAAGCCAGTCCTAATCTACAGAACATTACCGAAGTTACCGGCAAGAATGAAAAGCCATGAATCATGAATAAAATGGAAAATGACGAAAATGGAAAAAATGGAATAAAATGTAAAATGGAAAATGGAAAATAATGAATAAAAGGGAAAATGACGATGATGATGATGCGTGGTGTTTTATGGCGCGAGGGCCAAGTTCGGCCAAAGAGCGCCCTGACAAGTGGTAATGTTGACGATGTATTATGGACTGTGTGCACAATGAATTCCTCATGGTAGATGTGACATGGCTGTAGAAGGGCCTGAAACTTGTAGCTGTAAGTGGCGTAGAATATACAGGTGCTAAAATAATGACAGTAACTAGGCTGATTTGGGCCATGGCAATTGGCTTCTGTTAAAACATGATGCAATAAAGCATAACACTGGCACCAGAGTTTCAAGAACGCCCTTGAATGCAGGGCTGTTAGTCATGTGCTAAAAGTTGCCTGGCCAAATGATGTTCAGGGTGTCGGTTTCGACTAAAAAATCTGAGACTGTTTGCAGGTTAAAAAGCGTTTCATCGCTAAGAAAGAATGCAGGGTGAAGGGGTATATTCTCGTGATATGCAGCGGGGAAATACTTTTTTCCTCTCTGTTTGTATGGCAGGGCACTGAATAAGAACATGGATCACTGTGAGACTATTGCCGCACTTGATACAAGTTGGAGGATCGCTCCCAGTCAAGAGATAAGAGTGAATACCGTATGTGTGGCCTATCCTTAATCGGCAAAGAAGTACTTTCTTGTACCGTGATGTTTTTCGACTGATCCAGTTCCCCAGTTTTGGTTTTACAATGTGAAGCTTATTCATTATTTGTGTATCCCACTGTCCTTGCAATGATTCCTCAATTTACTGCGCAGAAAAGGCCTTAGGTCTGTGGCAGGGATGGGGTATACTTCCATCTTTGTCGCTAAAACTTACTGACGTAGCCATTTCGTCAGCAGCCACATTGCCTTCTATACCCCTGTGGCCAGGTACCAAACATAAGACGATCACTTGGTTGCACATATTTGCAGAGCACAACAAGGTATATAGTTCATTCAAAACGGAGTTCTTGTGTTTTCGTAGGCTAATTAGGGCTCTCACTACACTTAATGAGTCTGAAGGGAACAGCCTTAGCGACGTTTGTGAGCCTTATGTGTCTAATAGCCGAGAGTATAGCGTATGCTTCCGCTGTAAAGATGCTTGTGTGTGGCTTTAATGCCCCAGTTGTCGAAAATGAGGGTCCCAGAGCGGCATAAGCAACACCACCAGCAGACTTCGAAGCATCTGTGTAAAATTCAGCACAGGAATACTTCTCTTTAAGTTAAAGAAAATGTGATACTATGTGAGCCTCAGGCGCTCGTTTCGATATTTTTAAGAACGAGATGTCACATTGCATAGTTTGTTACTCCCAAGGCGGTGGAAGCCGAGTAGGAGCCATTAGGAAATCCTCTAAAAGAGGGAAGCCTGTTCCTTCTGACAGTGCTTCCAATCGGAGGGACACAGGAGGCCTGGTGGCTGGGCGGTTACGGAATAGCCTGGCAGTGGACAAGTCGCTAATTGTAAGATGGCATGGATGCTGAATATCTGATTTGACTTTCAGGGCGTAAGAGAAAGTTAAGTATGCTCTTTGTAGATGTAGAGACCATTCGTTGGATTCCACGTACAGGCTCTCTACAGGACTAGTCCTGAAAGCACCTCTGGCAACACGGATACCCAAGTGGTGAACCGAATCTAGCATCTTCAAGGCACTAGGCGTAGCATAGTTATACACTATAGCACCGTAATCAAGGCGTGACCTTATCAGACTTTTATACAAGCTCAAAAGACACTTTCTGTCACTTCCCAGGATGTACGTGACAAGAGCTTCAGAAGAGTCATTGTCTTCATGCACTGCGCTTTCAGATATTTCAAGTGGGGGATAAATGTTAATTTAGAGTCTAAAATGAGGCCCAAAAATTTATGTTCAGGGCCCACAGGGAGTTGTTGTTGATTAAGGTGAATAGCGGGTTCAGGTAATATACTTCTCTTGTTCGAGAAGAGAACACATGTGCTTTTTTGCGGGTTTAACTTAAACCCATTCTCGTCAGCCCACTTTGACAATTTGTTTATCCCAAGCTGTGCATGTCGCTCGCAGATGGAAAGACTACGTGATTTAAAACCTATTTGTGCGTTATCCACGCACACAGAATAAAGCATTGTACGTGGTATGATGGCATAAAGCGAGTTCATTTTTACAACGAATAGAGTGCAGCTCAGCACGCCACCTTGTGGTACACCCGTTTCCTGTATAAATAGACGAGATAGCACATTATTAACTCTGATGCGGAACGTGTGGTTAGACAGGTAACTCTGGAGGACATTCAGGAAATTGCCTCGCACTGCCACTTCAGTCAGGTCACGGAGAATTTCGAAACACCATATGGTGTCATACGCCTTCTCCATGTCAATAAAGACTGACAAAAAGAATTGCTTACGCACAAAAGCATCGCGCATATTCGTCTCAATGCGGACAAGGTGATCATTTGTAGATCTACCTTCCATGAAGCCACACTGTAGGGGATCTAATAAAGTTGTCTCTTAAGAAAGACAGCGAGTCTTCTACAGCGAATATATTATGCAGATGATCGATGCTCCTGTGATTACGTCGCGAATCCTGCTGCTCGTAATAATGGGTGTGGTATCAGAAGTAAGGCTTTCGAGTGGCACTTTCTTTATTTCTAATACATGTTCCTGCCTACTTGTAGAAGTGCAGGGCGAATAGGGTGCTTGTGTAACATGCTCTACCAGCGAGCTAAATGACATTCCTGACAAATCTGAGTCTGAATGATTCCTCCCATATCATTTTTGCTAACATATGACGATTTTACACCCATAATTTTGTCTTCAGCTGTGCAATTTCTTTTGAACGTGACCGGCACATATTGTTTTTGCTCTAAAGCATCGTAAAGTAGAACTTAATATAAAGTTGCAAAAGAAATACACGAGGGTACGGCGGGAATGCGAGCAAAGTTTGCGTAAGCATCAACAGCTTGCAGATTTGTTTATACAGCATGCTAGCTGTATTTACATTGCCAATGTTTGAAGGGATGCTGCTGAAATGTTTTGCTATTCAAAGAAAAAAAAAGAATGTCGTCTTTAGCAAGATGGTGAATGTTGACGCAGCGGCGTGCTAGGTTTCAGTGATGGAAGAACCGCTCGAACTGGGAAAACGTGATTTGAGTTGTGCAACAGAATATACATTCTGGTATCACGCCTTTTTTTAGAATTATCGCCGTCTGCCGTGACAAGGAAGCTATCAGAAAGATTTATGTTAGTGTCGTGCTCTGGTGCTACATACGTAAACAACATTTTTAGCCTAAAAGCTTTCCAGCTCAAGGGGGAGGGGGTAAAAAAGTCAGTCATACACAGGTGACATTTATAACAAATGTCAGCGGCTGCAGAAGCAATTCATAAGCTTTGAGCGAGATAGAGTGAGGGATAGAAGGAAGGAATGAAAGGCAGGAAGGTTAACCAGACTGAGTTCAATGTGCTATACTGCAGGTGGGAGGGGGATAGAGGAGTGAAAGAAGGAGAGAGCGGACATGAGTCTATATCGCACCTTCACATACACTAATCTAGACGCAGCATGTCCACAGTCGGGCACTCAAGTCTGTTGGCTTGAAGTATGTTGGTACGGAAGAAGCGCTTGATTGGCTTTCAGGGATGATGAACTGTGAGGTCAGGCTCCCAAGACCTTTGCTTCTATAAATGGCCTATCTTCCAGTCTATTCAAGGCACACTGAAGAGTATGACGTTGATTATCGAACCGAGAACAGTGGCACAGAAGATGATTGATGGTCTCTTTGCCCTTGACCTTAGTACACATCGGAAAGTACGCCACTGCAATACGATAATTGAAGGACTTGGTGGATGCTACTCCTTTGCACAGCCGACACAGTAGTGTTGCATCCCGTCGTGAAGGTACGCTGGCAAATTCAAGTTCAGTGATGGGTCGATGCTTTATAATAGACTGTTAGATTTCTGAGGTGTATTCCAGTAACCAAACGTGATGGTACGCGAGAGAATACGAAGCGTTCTCGCAACGTCAACTCTCAGTAAAGGTATAAGGTGTGTCGATGCCCCAGCTTGGGCACGTAGGAAAGCGTCATCAGTGAGGTGATTACCAACAATGCGAGAATGTCCCGGCAACCACTTAAATATTATATCATGACTTCGTTCAGAAGCTCAATGGCAAATTTTGTTGACTTCGACAATAGCTGATCGTACCTACCACGTCATAAACATCGCAAGCTTTGGAGGGCTCCTTTCGAATCACAAAGTATTGTCCATTTGCTAGGCAGGTCCTTTTCAATATGTTATAAAGCAGCGCTATGAGTGGCCACTTCGGAACATGTAGATGTCGTGACGTGTGATATCTTAAACTTGATGACGACCAATTGAGATGGAATAGCAATGGCTCCCGTCGAACTTTCTGATACCAAACCGCCTGTGTAAACATGGACTCAGCTAGCGTACGAACGAATCGAAAGTTCCAATGTGAGCTGTTTGAGAGCCGTGGTGGTCAGGCTAGCCTTTTTCGCAATTTCTGGAGCAGCAAGCTACACAGGAGGCTTTTTCAAACACTACAGAGGGAATGGCGTTCTCGTTGCCGGCGAGTATCTAAATGACAAAGAGTACTATTTGGGCGGAACTGATCTGGAAAATGCTGCCTTCGGTCTCTGGTGAGGCAAGCGAGCGAGGTGGTGGTCAGGATCTGGGGATATATGGCGAACGTGCACCTGGAGTGCGTTGAGAGCTATATAAGGCATTATTGGGTGGCCTCTCGCGGTGGCAAGTGTTGCTCTGTTGAAACACGTGCAGATAGCCCAGGACATGTTCGAAGGGATTGGCCTTGTATGCTGTGTAGGCCACGGAAGTTAGTTTTGTTAGCATTGGACAGCACTGATGTGCAATATCGCAAGTGTCCTAGAAAGAGCGCCCTGCATAGTTGAATCCTAGAAACCACGGATGTGCCGCACGTTTTACCGGCAAGAAATTTTAGTATATGTGTGGTAAAGGTAAGCCTATTTTTAAGTAGGAGATGTGGAGGCTCCATTAAATGACTTTGTCTGTAGTAACGCCTAGGAATTGGTGATATTTCGCATAGGACACTGTTTGTTGGTCATTAGAAATGGGGTACCAGATCATGGGCCTGTGGTTAAAAGTGACCAAGGGGCACTTCTTGGTCGAAATTCTGAGGCCTTGAGGCTACGAGCGGATGCAACAACTGTTTATGCCCTGTTGTTTGGATTAAAAAGTGCGGTTAAATAGTCAATAAAACAGGGCAGATTCACAAGGAAGATGCATAACAGTACAAAATTTGGCTATATTTCTGGCTGAAGTGTTAAGCTTTGTCCAACCTTTGTGAAAAATGCCAGCAATGATGCTTCAAGGTGATTACACACCACATTGGAATCATGCTTATGCGAAACATTGTTTATTACGACACGACGCGTTTTTTGCCATTTTTGATACCGCTAATGCCAAATTTCCCCTCCCTGTGCCAACTCGGTTTCGCATTGTTTCGCATTATTTCACGCCATGATTCGAAGCTTCCGCGTTATGTGCGGCTGTTGCCCGAGATGTAAAGCTCTGTGTAAACTTAGTTGTGGGCGCGTGTCCCTTTTTTACGTCTGTAGTGGTGTTATATATGCAGCTAACTGTGTTCCAGCTAACTTTATCCAAAATTTTAATATATGCGAACGCCGCCTAGCTGGAGAGAACCAAAAGGTGATGTTGTTTGCCGTAGCTTGGAGATACTCAAATTATTTTTTTTTCTGCTGCCTAAATATATAATTGGTCTTAATTGATTATTCAACTTCTCAAATATTATAACCGAAAGATGATATCAGATGAAAAGTGTCAATGAGAAAATTGTAGAGCGACATGAAAAACACCCGACACAGCTTTCTGTTGCTCAGTACGTGCTACTTAATGTGTTTTTTCGAGCATGAAAGAAGCCCGCAAATGCACGAAAAATTACCGCGTGACTGGCCGCTCGAGACACTTTACGGGTTATCGCAGGCTTCTTTCGCGCTCTGAAAAACTCTATTATTTAAATACAATATTTGAGAAGTTCATTAACTAATTAGAGCTAATTATGTAATTAGGTAGAATGACAAAAATAATTTCAATATCTTCAAGCGACGGCAAGCAATATTACCTTGTCTAGCCACGTGAAATTCACATATATTGAAACTCTGGTTAAAGTTAGCCGGGACACTTTGTATGTCTGTCTCTCTCTCTCTCTCTCTCTCTCTCTCTCTCTATATATATATATATATATATATATATATATATATATATATATATATATATATATATATATATATATATATATATATATATATATATATATATATATATATATATATATTGGCACGAGTACTTGTCTATACTTACCGGGAGACAGCATTTCACCGCCTAATAAATGTTATCGCTCAGCGCAGGACGCGCCTGAATGTATCGGAAGCTTCTCGCAAGTTATCGACGGCTCTATCCGCTCTCTGCTGTCACCGAACCTTGTGTAAAGTGATTTCATCGCGCGACGCGAGTGGTGTAGAACTTTCGGAAAGCCATGCGAGTGATCGATGGTGTCCGCACCAGCGATCACTCTGGAACCTTCGATGATTGACGTATAAAAGCCTACGGCCTTGACCCGCTGATCAGATTTTCGACGATCGCCGACTGTGTTCACTGCTATCGTTGTGCTTCAAGTGTAGTCTGTTTTTGTGGGCACAGGTTCGCCCAATAAAAGTTAGTTTCGTCTGTCACATCATTGAAACTGTGTTCTTTACCGTCACTACCACGTGACTCTAATATATCAGCGCGGTAAAAGCGTTCAACCCACTCGAATACACTCGACACTAATTAGAAACTCGTCTTACCATACTACTTCTGAGTAACATTGCATAATATATATGAGAGGTTTGTCACTCTGCTTATATTGGTTGACAAACTATAGTTTACAACATGAGGCTAACGACTTCATGAGCATTCATCCATGCTCTTTATCCTAAGAAACCGCGGCGTTAACGGTGAAGAAATTATGCACTGTATATCAGAATATGTAAATCAACATAGTACATCATTACTTTACGATGTTTAGGATAACAAGGTAAAACCTTAAATACAGCGCTGTGTTTATATTGGCTTCCCGAATTATATATCCTCAAATCAAAGAAATAACTAGAAAACTTCAACTCGCCATTTCGGTAATTTTGACAACTCCGTTGACCATACGCCATAAGAGTGCCTTAAAGCATTTTCCCTTCTTTTCTGTGGTAGTCCAGTTAAGAGACAGAGCCTCCTACAGACAGAGAGACGAGAAAAGAAGTGATGTGGTTTATTTAGAACTCTTGTCTATATAGAATTATAAGTATCATTTTGTTGAGTTAAACAGTTTTTTCCGAAGCGTAAAGATTCCGTTCTGCAGTTTAGTTTAACGTAAAGTGAAAGTGTCGGTTGAGGGGAGGGAAGTCACGTTGTAAGGAATGAGTGTCCACAAAAGTACACTGAGATGGAATATTTGGGTTTGCTGTACCAACACAGCCAATGATAAGTGAACGTCCAAAGAAGAAAGAAACTAGATAAGCGGGTTGAAATTGTTGCACTAATGTTTGTTTGCATGAAATAAAAGGAGTCGAAAGAAAGGTCAGCCAAGGAGACGAGCCAAGGAGACATGCCGGAGTTCATTACGTAGATTGAATTGGGGTAGTTCTTGTAAACTTGGCCACAACGAACCCCGAAGCAGCAACCTATCCCCTTCATCTCACAGGGTGTAGTCGAAAATGCGGAGTGTAATTGTGGCCTCAAAGCTTTCAATGCTGTTCACGCTCCATTCAGCCCCCAGCGAACCCATTAAATAAAAACAAGTTCACCAGCAACCATGCCTCTCATTTTCCACTTCCTTATCTCAATTTCTTATCTCTAGCCTCTATCGCGCACTGTTTTTCCCCTTCTAACCTCACAAACAGGAAAGCAGCAAAAATTCGTTCACTTAACATTACTGCGTTTATAGTGTGTCGGTGCCGTCACTGCCAACAAAAGCAAGATATACAGACACGCAGACAAAAGAAATTATACGACTTGTCAGATATAAGAGAAATAAAATGTAGAAGGAAAAGCAAAGAGAGCCTAGTGACCAGAATAAATACAATGTTGAGATCGATGGCTTGAGATCAAAGGCCACTGACAAATCCTCGCGGTGGTGACCTGAACACTGGTTCAGCCTGCGTTGGAACAGTTCGTTCAGCTTCTTTCGCCAAACGCAAGCAAAAAGAAAATCAAACGGACAAGGCGGCATGGGGTACCGGGTGCTTAGAAATTGAGAAATTTCTTCGGGGAAAGTCACACGATGCCATTTTCTGAGTGCTGTGAACGGAAATACTGTTCGGTAGACGCACGATCGAAATAGGTACGGCGATGTGGGAGCACGTGGCATTATGAACGATCACACGCACCCTCACGTAGCCAACGCGCAAATGCCTTTCAGGCATGCCAGTCTCTGATGTGGACCTTGCAAAAGGTACAAAACAGCTACGTAAAGGCTGAGACAAAATAAAAAGAGACTGCCGAAAATTGAGCAAAGATAATTTTGTGCCTTTGTTTCTTTATACTTTCATTCATGGTTGCTTGTTTGTTTGATTAATGTCCTTTACTTCCCTTTACGGAGTTAACATTGAGCCAAAAAAAATGTAAACGAGACGAGTGGTTTGATTTAGATGCGTTTCTAAATTAGGCACATCGACAGCACTCCTGGGGTGGCGAGAGACTGCGATAACTATGACAGATTAACAATATCGAAACATAAGGCATAAGGCTTGGTACTCGCCTGAAATAGCACACGAGCTAACAATAAGTCGCCTCTTCCTTGGCTTTCTAAATGCCTACAAAGCCCCGCAAGGATCTGTACACGGACGCGTGCTTCCACGCTGTAGTGCATACAACTGACCGCGGTAAGCGATGCTCTCGACGGCGGGCGCAAATAATCCAACAACTTTTCTCCTAATAAAATGCATTTCCAAGCGAAGCTTGTATAGGCTCGCAAGTGGCGTTGTCGTGGTCACGCAAAAAAAAGCAGTTGCTCGCAGAGCAGATCCACTGCATGTAAGGGTGGTTTGATGACAGCTGTGCCGGCGCCGGAGCGTGAGTGAGCTGGAATACTTGCATTAGCAAGGATTCCAGCTGCATTGGCGCGCGCTCACGCCACGCGGGCAACCAATCAGAGCCGTTTCGCTTCTGCCGGGAGGGAAAGGGGAGGGATTAGTGTCGCGCGCTGCGCCGGCTACGCTTCTGTTCAGTTCAGTCTCGCGAAATGGTTGGGACAGCCACACGTTGTGCGTTCCCCTGAACACGGGCAGCCTTTGACCAGCGGCGGCAAGAACTCGCCCATGAAAGGGCTCACCGTCGGCGCGCTTATCCAGCCGTTAAAGGATAAAGAAGCCCGACGTAAGGTGAACGCGCGCACACGTTACGTCTCGTTGGCGAGAACAACAGCGTCTACAGTTATACCGATGGTTGGACGCACTGGTGCAGTCAACGTAACCGGACGCGGCCAACGTGCTCCGACTCGCCCGGTGTCGAGCTACGCTCGCCTGCAGCCCGATAAGGTCGGACTGTAAATGCGACTTTAGAGCAGCCCAAGCCCAGACAATCCGACAATAACGAGAAGAAGATCCCCAGCTGAGGGAGCGGGAGGCCGAAGCAATCCGGCACCGTTACCAGTGGGTTACTTGACCACGACGAAGGTCAGGTGTTCCTTACGTCTTAGTCTTCCTGTGGAAACGTTGCGTGATAAGTCCTGGTGCTTGTGTGAAAAGACTGTTTGATATGTAACCTTGAACCCTGTACGATGTATGACGGAACCACTCAAGAGATGAGGAGTAGCCGGCGCCTTAAATTGTGCGCCAACATCTCCTTATATCATATCAATAAAAAAAAAGGTCAGGTGCACGAAGTACAAGCTTCGCTTACCCCTATTAGGAGAGGGGTTGGTTAGTTTTTTTTCTCTCTCTCTCTCTCTGCGGCATAGTGTATCATGTTCTATTCTTAAAGGGAAGAGACAGTCCATGAGATGACGATGAGATGGTTAACTGCACGCGAGTGAATATGCTGAAGTAAATGTTGCGGGGCTAGTCGCTTCATATTGTTCAGTAGACCATAAGAATTTATAGTGACTGGTCCATTGTGGTCAACTTTTATGGTCTACAGAGCAGCGTAAATATGCTTTCCCATTCGCTCAAGGAAGTATGGACGACCACCCTGCGTGTCTCAACAATAAAATAGTGTAGATTTTCAGCGCTTCCACCCCGCCCCCCTTGCTTGTCTCTTCCTATAGTCCCTTCACCTCTCAGAATTATAGCGTTTTCTTAGCTGCTGGCACGCAATAACTATCGAAGCTGAATATTTATTGTGCCACAGAAAATTACCGGAATAGATTTGGTGCCACAGACTTAACCAAAACACTGGCAACCCCCCTGTTCAGGATGTGTCCCAGTAACTTGCCTGTGGCGATAGTGTTCCATCTCACACTTGCTTCGGCACATGCGTGTGTTCTACGTGACATTACCTCTAGTCTATCCGCACTAGATTGTGGCGTGTCTGCTTTAGTGTAGAACGTAAACAGCAAGTTCTTTCACAGCGGATAAACTTCAATGCCCATGGCCAGATTTGTGCATGCCACAACGCCAATCAGATTGACTAATGAAAAAGCAATACGTCTTGGCGCTTCCCCGAAGCAAAATTCTCACTTATTGCTCGATTTTAAATGCGGTAATTCATTTAATGCCAATTTGGCTACATACTTGAGCATTCGGAAAATCAATTTTTCAAAAATTTCGAGAAAAGTAATTTTTGTAGAATGTTGCCCCTCTGGCATATATTACAACCAGATATTTATTAGGAGTGCCTCTACTTTATTTATAAATGATCTGCCATAAGGCTGAGCCTTCAATCGAAAGTGAAATTTTGTGCAAGGCAGCAACGATAGGATTCTACAAATTTCTAAAAGCATACGACTGTAAATTTGTGGTGCCTCCAGCGACCCCAAGTGGGTCTTTCAATTCCGGAAGATGGAAGGAAGTCTGCCTTGACGACTTTTGCCTCGAAACAAGCAGCTCGACTTCTACTGCATGGCAAGCATGATTCACATTTATGCAGATGGTTCTTCCAATCTAACCAGCTCTACCACTGCGGCTGTTATTCCAGCGACATCAACTTGGAACAAGTTCAAGATCAGTCACGTCACAAAATTTACAGGGTCTGAACTTGTCACCCTCCAATTCTATATATCTCTCTCTCTTACCTAATCGTTCGCTCGGTACAGTTTTTGTCAAAGCAACCTTGCTACGTTGGTGGGAATGGGTCCCGAGTGGGCAAGCAGCAGTGTTTTAGCCGTTCATATTTATCAGTATCCTTTCAATTATTTTTTTCTCTTGTTCAACAAAGCGATCGTGATAGCCGAAATAAAATGGTTCTTCTAGTTACCATTTGTCCCAGGTAGCGATAGGCACTTGCTTTAGTAGACCGTTGCTAATTACTCACGACTAAAAAGGGCGTCAAATGTACACAGGAGAAAAGCACAAATTACACATGCAGGCGATTTTCGCGTACAAAGCTTCAGCTTTGCACTTTTGCATTAACTTAGGAAGGCAAGCCCACGACAAAAATAAAGGCGAAGAAAGAAAATAAAAACAGCTACCTCGCTAACCAAGAATCCACTTAGCACACCGGGAGACAGCAGAAGCACATGAAAATGTGATTCAAAAACGGGTAGGTAATTGTGTTTCGCCCAAAGCAGCATGCACCCTTGAGCACGAGATAATAGCAGTCGCGAATGAGGTATGGGAAGCACGTGGCCCTAGCTTCAGTTGTGTTTTTGTGTATCACCGACTTGCCAATACAGTTGCTTTCTTTATTGTAGCACACGCTCCTTATTTCTTCGCCGCTAAAGAGTTAATCGCCAGACCGAAGAAAATTGCGATGCAGCTGCAGCGCAAGTACGCTCCGTTTGGCAAATGTTTCTAGAAAACGAGGCTAACGTAAGTTTCCTGCTCCAACGAACTTGAGTTCCTCTCGCCTTGCTACTTGATAGCATAAATGATATCTGCAACAGAGTACTGCGGTGTAAAACACTGCGCAGAGTTGCCCTGTCTCTTTCTCTCCCTTTTTACTTTATTTCTTCTTTGGTAACAAGATTTATCCACCAGATGGCCTCCTCCATCCACCAGCACGCCATACCTGAGGTAGAACTTGGCCAAGCTGACGTAAAACAGCGTCAAATTCGAAGGCGGAAAACAGCGCAGGAACGGGTGTGAATGGCATACAAAGCAGCTCGCAATGTCGTACGCACGTAACTAACGTTTTGTGCTTCGAAAGATGGTTTTTCTGCATAGACAGTAAAAGTAAAGATGACTACGTCCGCGACAACAGGCAGAAACACCGACGAATTTGTGGGACAAAGTGGAGCAGCACCCTCTGAAGAAGAACCAGGAATGTGGAGCAGTGTACGCTTTTGCAAAGCAACTTACGAAGCTGTAACGGCGTTGCGCGCGACCTCGGCACATAGCGTGACGTTAGTGGGTCTGTCCTGGCTACTCTAAACATGGTATAATGCTTTCTGCTGATAGCAAGACAAGGGCTGAGCATGTCGAAGGTCGTGGGAAAAGTCGCAGATTGGATGCTTTTCTGCCATAGCCACTGAGAGACAACATGGGCCTTCAGTAAAAGCGGACGATAATTGTGGAGGGAGAACCCAGTGCGGAGGTCGTACTCTGCAGCAACCACCACACATGCCGAAGCCGTGCTTTTCGAGCTCGGCAGGATGCGCCTTGCTCAGCTTATTCAGTTCCCATTGTGCGGGTTAACTAGGGAAGGCCGCGCTGCTCGGAGAATTATTAATACGAGGGAAGCCTTCCCTGTGCCGTTTTCCATCTTTTCGCCTCTTCGCTTTCACTGGTGGTCCGCGTCCCCTTCTCCAGCAGCTCTCGACCACGGGTTTGGGGTTCCGCCTTAAGCGCCGTGTAAGAGGGCGACATAGGTGAGTCTCGCCTACGCGACGAAGGAGATAGCGAATAATTTTAGTGTATTTGTGCGCCCGGAACAAAGCACTGGGTCAATGTTGAATGGTTAAGTCGCCCAAAACAACCGGCACTGTTGGCAAATACGATGCAGTATGATTCAACAGCTCGACAGCGCTTCTGACACTGGAGAGGAACAATAGTGAAGTTGCGGCAGAGAACCACACAAAGCTTTGCAATACCAGTCAAAGGAATTCAATAAGCGCAACCCATGACTTCTGTAACTGTAGCTGAGGCTGCTGGTCTGAGATGACAACGGGACTATAGTGACCATAACGACGACAGGATGAATGCACGCGATGATGATGGTGTTGCGGTGATAACGACGCGTTTCAATGACAACGACGATGATTAAAGACGCTCTGATGCGGATGTAATAGGGACGTATGCCTTCAGAAGCTTCAACAAGTTTGCTGGAAACCTGACGATTCAAAGCGGAGCATGTGCGTTCCCTGAAAGAAATCTCATTTCCTATTCTGCTGAACATGCATCACGTCAATGGCATCAAGAAACGGACAAAAGAACTAGAGTGTATCGTTTTAAAACATATGTCATCTCGAATTGACACTAAATTAAAAAAGATAAACCCCATACCACGTGTTTCCTAATGTTTACCGTGAGTCACTCGCTATAATGCGTTTAGAATGTTCTAAGAAATGTTCACTTTGCTTTATAATCCTGGCACGCGGGCAAATGATTTCTTTGAAGTATGCTTCTTTGGGTTGAAAGACCACCTTACGAAAATCAGGTTGGCTGGGGACACACGGTATGGCATGGCCTCCTTTATATTTTTTTTTCAGAAAGCGCCACAGCAAAACAGAAGGCGCTGCATATTTAAACTGACACTGACAATCGCCAAAAAAGCGTGGTCAATGCAAAAACACCAAAAAGCAGGAAAGCATACAGCATAAAAAAAGAAAAAGCATGATGCACAAAAAACTTGCCACAGCATTATAATTTGCATATTCATTATTATCAGTGTAGTTTCTTGTTTGTAGCAAAATAAGAATTTCGTTCGGAAGCAACGAGCAATGAGCGATCACGCTGCTAGTGCTGGAGCACGGCCAATGAGAAACCATACTGTTGCGACGGCGAATCAGAAAGTATTTGCATCTATCTTTTATTAGCCAAAATAAAGTACATACACGTAATTGCAACTGTACGTGCTATTCTAAGCACCTTACATTATTTTCCTACATATTCACCATAACGCATTAGGCATTTGTCACATCGCAGCGCTAAACTTGAGGTGCCCCTGTGGTAGAATTCGTTCGGCTGACTGTGATTGTGATGCAAGACTTGACGGCCTTTTGCACACTCATAACACCACCACCTCACATTTCAAATTGAGACACCTTTCCTTATACGTGGGCTGATTTTCCCTGGGGCCACGTATAAGGAAAGGTGTCTCAATTTTAAATGTGAGGTGGTGGTGTTATGAGTGTGCAAAGGGCCGTCAAGTCTTGCATCACAATCACAGTCAGCCGAACGAATTCTACCACAGGCCTTGTCCCCTTGCTCCACAGGAAACGAATCCCACTTCATTGCTCGTACGCAATGGGCTTGGGAAGCACAACCACCATCTTCAACAACTGACAACAGCGCCCTGCCGCGGAGCTATAGGCAGATAAGGCGAGACCGGTCCAAGAAAGGTCCACCACTGGGAATGGATATGTTGACTTCGCATTTACAGCGGTAATTTGCCTAAAAATATAGGGGCAGATACTTTCTGATTCGCCCTCGTACATCAATCCGATCGATCCTGAGGAACTCAATGGGATGACCCATCTAGCCGAAAGATGTCCACCTAATACTCCTGAGAGTTTCCTTCTCATGCATTTTTCCTTTCTATTTCTGCTTTTATAAGGACGTGACAGGGGTTAATCATTCGAGCACGCTGAGGGGCTGAAAACTATAGCATGCTATATTATAAGCTGAAGCCTACGGGTCTGTGAACGGGTGCGTACATTCGACAGCGAGCCGGGGGACCACTGGCCTTTCTTCGGCATCATATGTCTAATAGAAGAGGATAGCAATGGGTTAAGGTGGTTTGCTCAACAGACTGGACTATGTACCTTTTCTGGAGTTATGTCTTCTCACCCATTTTAGGAATCCGGCTCTTTTCCACGACCAGTCTGACTTTGGTCGCTCATTGCGCGTTAATTCATATAAGAGTGAGATGAAGTGAAGTAAGTGCGGGCATCCAACTGGTATAGTTCATCTCTCAATAAGAATAGTAAATGCCCTGTCTATATTCGTGGCCACCGCCTGTACGTAAATTCTTGTAAGGACTTACATCCGTGGGTTCTCAACAGACGTGCTCATGGGCTACCCATACTCATAGTTTCTCTAGGACTTGCACTTTCCTTTTCACAGGCATTCGGAATGAGCCCGCAGCTTCACGATTAAATGAAACGCAAACATAAAGATACAGATTAGAACGCAAAGGTTCGTTTCTATGTTTCCATGCGCACGCTGCAGTAAGACGAACCCTTCACGATTGCTTAGCTTTAATAGTTCGTTTTGTGGCATGTTGTGCAATGGCGTCGTGTTTCACGAGGAAGTTCTTAGATGCACAATCTATTTTAGTTCGTTTTTGTCTGGCTCCCCGGCCTGGTGTAACATGGTAGGGAATTGACCGGTTTTCCTTAAAAAAATTATCTGTGTATATAGTGCCCTGGCTCCTAAAATACAGCATGACGCTGGCGAAAAGGTATATTACATTGCTCGGAAAGGCTACATTGAAATTTGTGTCTTGCGACCCGAGACAAAGGCACTTTACCGATTGTCGCTTGGCATTGCATTTACGACGTCGTTTCCTTTCCGCATAGGATGGGAGCGTAGTGCTGTCTGTGACCACTGCGGCGACGAGAAAACTATCTAACGCGTTCTTTGTCATTGTCCTCGATGCAGTGCATACAGGCAGTAACTCGCGATCGCGCTTGCGTGTCTTGACGACCGGCCGTTTTCGGAGCAGACAGCCGTGGAACGCCGACTTATACGATATAGTCACACCACAAGACAGTGAAGGTGCTCTTGAAATTTTAACGTTCGAGTGGTCTATTGAAGAGACTGCAATTCTCATGGAAGTTCACGACTTTCCCAACATTTCTTTCTGTTAGTTTGCTTTTTTTTCTCAGCTGTTCTTTCCGCCTTTCGTTTCCCCCTATCCTTCCCCCAGCGCAGAGTAGCAAGCCATAATCTCATCCGGTTAACCTCCCTGCCTTTTAAATCCCGTCTATCTCTATGTCTTGCGCATGGTAGTGCTTTCTTTTTGTTTATTTTCATCTTGTCGATGTGTGAACACGCAATCTTTGACCAAAGCAAATATTACTATTGGTGGGCCATCGTGCATTCAAGGCCGCAAATTACGAGGACTAAGCGTAGGTATATTGCAAAGTGTATCCTTCTGAATTCTGCCATCATGTTTCTTGTTGCCCAGAGGGACTAAGAAATTTCGGTAGTGTTCTTGCGTTGTAACTTCTCCCTTGGCTACTCTATTAGGTCATCAACCGACCTAATTAGAAATTCAATTTGCCGCAGTGGAAGCACACTGCCGTTCGCCACGTGGGAAGTTTTTATTCCATCTTAAAACTTTCCAGGTGTAGTCATAAAAGGTCTAGCCGCGATCAAATACATTTTTTTTGCAAAGGAGTTCTATATTTCTTTGAAATTCGCATTCTTTCAAGGGAATGCTATTTGCTCTAAAGCACCTGTCTAAGGCAGTTATCCAGCGTTCTGCGAATTTGTTTCTTTCGCAGACAGTTAATCATTTTCGTGAGCTGGCGTCGGTATCCCTTATACGCCGGCAAGCCGACGAGAAAGCTAAGGCAGTCGCGGGAGAAAGACTCAATTTGCTTCCTCGAGGTGGGCGTAGCGGGGAAACGAGTGAGGAGTTCCAGTGTGCCTCCGCTCTTCATCTATCATTGGGTGGATCCAAGCCAGCTGCCAGCAGCAGATCTGCAACGCCGCTGAGTGACTGAGCGCGAAAGAAGAGATTTGAGCCGTGCAGCCAGGTTCTTCCGCACCGACGTTTCTTCAAAGCTCGCATCTCCCTCCTCTCTCTTCTACCGTACCGCCCTGTTGTTGCTATTATAATGGTGTTGATTGCAGCTGAGCACAATACGACGCAAGTGATCAAGACATATGAAAGCAAAAATAAAGAGAGAAAAACGGACGGAGGAAATTTTGGCGAGATGAATGCGTCACAAGTGCACTGAACTGTCTTTTTTTTTTTTTTACAGGGTTTTTATATGTGCAGTTATATAAGATTGGGCGAGTTGGTTACGGCTCCTTTCGGTGGCATCCACACAGCACACATACTGAGACTACAAGGGACATTTTCTCAACTTGCCATTTATTTTCTTATTATATGTGTGAGCTTTGTACACCATAAAAATTACCCGCTTGTTCTCCAAGATGTGTTCCCTTATAAATGGCGAACCATATCTTACTCTTGAAGAATCTTTCACAATGAAGCACCTGCACAACATATATTTGACCAATAAAGTGTGCTCTAATTTCTTCACTTTAATCTTGTTTGTACATTGTATAACGCGTTATTCATATGCGACAATGCGAGTGGCGCATGTTTTAGAGCACCATCACCGTCGGCGCCGTCGTTCTGTACTGCTGTCAATGACGCGAGCAACGCTAGAGCATGGGGACACGGCCTCGTTGGAAGGCGAGCACGGCGCTAGAGTTCCAGCAACGCCATGGTTGCGGGATAAAAGGTATCCAGACGCGCGCTGTGCATTTGGGTACAAAAGCGAGGAAGCCAAGCGGATGCATCATCACGTTCGGCTGAGTCAATTCAACGGAGCCAGGGTAGTGTTCGGCTTGCGCTGTTAGCCTGAGCATTTTGCGGAAGCATATAAGTGTTGCTGCTGAACAGCTATGTGCATACAACGCCGCGGTGCAAACGCTGGTCTTAATCAGAAATGTATCTGGTTGGCTTCCATAGATTGGGCTATGGGAAAGGGAGAATAGAAATATGACATGGAGATGTGGGGAAGGGTGAACGACGCGGTGACTTCGCGCATGCGTGCGGAGAGCCCTACCAAGTCAATTACGTTCAGACAGGCCAGTCGCCCCGAAGAAACACAAAAGTTTCTTCAGAGCATCGTGGGCCGACGAACGGTGGAAGTGGTCTTCGAGTAGTTCATGCATGGACAACGGCCGATCGTCGAGTCCTCACAATGCGATAGAGAGTGTCTTTTGCGACTGCAATCGACGACAGTAAAAAATGTTCGATGCTCTGTTCGCTGCCACAGACGTCGCACCCACCTCCGTCGGCAATTCTAGTCAACCAAGAGCAAGCCTTCGTGAAGGTCCCTACCAAACACATCCGGTATTGAAGCGATGACTCACGTCGATTACGCCCTGGTGATTGTCGGAGGTTGAAAGGAGGTTTCACTTCGTGTAATACGGTGCACCTTATATTTATGGCGTTCCTCTATGTAAAAGAGAGCTTGCGGGCCAGCCGACGAAGCGGCCTTGCAGCGTCGGTTCCGGAAAGAGAAATTGGAACGCTATTTTCTTCTTGATGTGACTCTCGGGCAGCTTTGTCTGCGGGAACATTTGCACTGATTCCGCAATGGTCTGGTAGCCAGTGCAAAATAATGTCTTGTCCTTTTGATGCGAAAGCGTCAAATGATCGATTGGCTGAGAAAGCCGGCGCACATGGCCTGTAACAGTGAAATGACTTCTACATTCACATTGTCGTTGACTGCAGCGCCACGTCACGAGAGAGAGTCTTGGTTAGGGGAGGCAAAAAGGGGGCTAATTTGCAGCGCAGTAGCTGTCTCTCAATAGAGGACACCTCAGCCGCGCTACACTAGGGAGTGAAGAGAGAAAGGTGGGAGATTGCAGCAGCAGCACGGATGCCTAAGCATGCCAGGGGATGGGCTCAGAGACGATCGGCATAGCCAGCGTCGTCGGCAAAGGTCATATGCTGAACTTTGGAACCCGAAGGGCATGGAGCCCGAGGGGTGCACAATGTGTTCCAGTGCCGAGCAAGGCAGCTTATGCTGGCGGTAGACGCTCGCGTCGCGTCACGAACTGCATCTCGAGAGAGCAGAGTGGGCGAAGGGAACAGCTGCTACCGCAATTGCGCTCAGGTGTTCCGAGAGTGAAGACGGTATCGTCGGGACGCGTCATACGATAGGCATAGCCGCGTGGGCGGCGTCCGGTGTTAGCACCGCGGGCTCCTTACAGGCTCGGGCTGCACGTACCAGTATGCTACTTTCGCATTCACAACTTATAAGAAGTGCTCAGTTTGTTTTTAAAGAGAAGAATTTTCTAACCACGTCGAGCCGAGTTTCGCCGTTACCAGCAATGTGACCTTTATTTGACCGCAGCGGTGGCGTAGCCCTGGCAACACCTCACGTGAATCGCCGCGCCGAGCTCCTCCGCAAAAGCCGGCTGGGCGCATGCGGTCTCCACAGTTGGGTCGGCGCCTGATCCAGTGACTCGCCGCGCGCCTGGCTAAGAGGAGCGCCGCGCTCACCTAGTCAGTGCGAGCTTCGCCATGGATGAGAGCGAGGTCGGGCCGTCTTCTCTGAGCGTAGAGTCGGAGCGGGAGGCTTTGAGCTGTCGTCGCCAAGTGACGTCTGACCACACCGCGGATATCGCCCGGCAAGCATGCTTCACTGGAGAGGGTCCGGAAGGCAACAGGCGTCGTACTGTCGAGATAAATGCAAGGTAGCGTTCGCACCCAGTCCGTTTGTGCTTCGACGCTGCATATGTTACTGGCGTCTCTTCGCATGCCTAGCACTTTGCGCTTTGCCTGTGGCACAACAGTCGTTGCACCGTGAACGATGTGCGTCTACCTAAGCCTAATCATAGTCATGTCTAGCCGCCGACCTCGGCACAGCCGTCATATCTGGATTAACGATGATCGTATACCTAACTATAATAATTATAGCTAAACCAAAGGTTCACCAAATGAAACCAAGACTTAACCAGGCTAAGACAAGGTTCCGCTTTGCATGTCATGGGTTAGTTGAGCTAAGCCGCCGCCATTCTTTTATTTGATGTCCTGTCGAATTTCAACAATTTCATAAATTAGCTATTCGTTATATCCACGTCGGGTAACACTGGATGCAGTGTAACGCCGACCTAGAAACAGTAGATACGCCAAGGCGTGGTTTAGGTAGTGGCTCTTAAGACCATGCGCTGCGTGCGCTGCGGCTTCGCATCTGTACGTCTGCACCAAGTAGGCACGGACAGTAGAGCACCAGTGCTGCGTCGATGAAATGAATGGAAGGGTGCAGCACTTCGTGAATTGGTTCAGGTGGTATAGGGGATTAGAAAAGGCCTAAAGTTTCACGTGGGGCACGCAGATCCCATCCCCACTTAGAAATTCGAAAGATGAAAGGCGGACACGGATAGAAAATTTTGAAACTTTCCTTCGGTAGTTGGAAATGCTTACGCGATGAAAAAAAAAACAGAAGCGTGAAAGGCGAGGTTAGCTGGCGTTGTTCAGTGCACAGAAACGTTTGGTTTACGATGTGTGTCAGTCATGCAAAAAATAGTCAAGTAAACCGGAGCATATTGAAAACTGTAATAAATGATCACGCATCAAAAGACTACGCCACCACAGTTCAGCCTTTGTTCTTGAGCAGCCTTTGTTCTCGAGCAGCCGTTTTTCTGAAACTAACATTATTAATTTGCGTCTCTTCTTCGCCGACCGAGTAATTTGTCCGTTTTAGGCAGTGCTCGTTTGGTATGTTCATCCTATCGTTGTTCGCCACTTAACTAGGGCTATAAATTTGGCAACTCCCTAGTACTTAGTGTGCTGGTACTTGCACATCACTCTTATACCAGGTAATTTGCGAGTGCCTGGATGTCTGCACATTAGTTTCCCCTTTCGTCGCAGATAAAGAAAAGTTGAACATTTTTTTCGTAATTAAGGCAACAAAAGACAAGCAGCCTGCCATAGTCGAGGTACTGTCGTAAATCTTTGCGCTTACGCAAGAGAGCTCGAAACTTCCAGTCACCTCTAGAACATATAAGCTCTCATTACTGGAAAGAAACAGAAGAGTTGGACTGATAATTGTTTTGTCTAATGCCCAATGAATGCGTGTTCGTCGAGAGGAAACATGTCAGGGACCGAAGCCAGTTGTTGTTTTAGACTTACTTCTGGAAACTCTGTTCATCCCCTACGACGTGAAAAGAAACGATAAACATTTATTGACACAGTAATAAGTCTTGTATGTTATTTGATTATTGATTTTTGTTTCCACTCTTCCGAAATCGCTGCGCCCTCTGTGGCTCAATACGAAGTCTTGACCAAGTTATGCTGAAGCGTATGGCTTGCGCAAGTCATTTGCGCGCGGAAATACTCAGCGAAAACTATTCAAGGCAGACATCTAGTGTCTAAGGATATACATAAAAATGTAGAGTAAGAGAAAAGGATGAATGTCGTTTGAAACTTTATTGCTTTCTACGCGGCGGCTACTATCAGATTTCTTTGATTTGGAGAAATGATTGGCAATACAAGCAAGAAACCCGGAGGGCCTGGATCAAGCTTATGTGCATTTATTGATCTTCTGTTGAAATGCAGGCAAGTGAACGACGTTCCAAGTACGTGTTTTATGTGCTCACTCTTGGTATTCTGTGCTTCTCTATATAAGCTGAACGGGTCTAAAGCTTTCACCCAACAAATCTGAACTCCTACTCTACAGACAGTCCAGGCAGGGCGTTAGGAACCACGAGTTTCTGGAAACGCTGCCGTTGGAAATTACGACACAAGAAGGGCACCACATTCCAAGGGTGAACTCCATCAAAGTTTTAGGATTTTTAATCAACGCCGAAGTCTGTTCTGCAAAATCTCTAAACAACCTAGGAACGCAGGCGAACAATATACTAATAGTCATCACTATAATCACAAGCAAAAGCAGAGGGTTCAAGCAAGGCAACCTACTCAGGGCCTTCCAAGCTTTGTTCATCAGTCATATTACAAGGCACCATTCCTCAAATGGGGCAAAGTCGAAAAGAACAAACTCGACACGCTCATCAGATCCGTTGTCAAAAGAATACTCCGTATTCCACAGTCCGCTAGCACGGTAAATCTAATCGATCTCGGAATTCACAACACCACAGACAAATAATTGAAGCACGGTTGATTGCACAGATGTCCAGGCTTTCGTCAGCTAAGCCGGTAATTAAGATTCTTGATGAAGCTGATACACCGCTATATCGACACTGCTCGACAGGTAGACCCTGTCTAAATTAGCCCGGGAAGGTATGAAGGTGGAGCCTGTACCGACGAACATTGACCCGATATATAACGAAGGCCACAGAAGAGCACGGGCTAGAACCATCTTTCAACGAATCGATCTTTTCGGGGCAGATACATTCTTAGTCGGCGCCACCAAATATGGCAGCGAAAACAGGTTTGCAATCTTGGCCGTTGAGGCACGCGGAGCACTTATTAGCGCCGCGTCAATCTACACAAAACACGCAAATGAGGCGGGGAAAACCGCGATAACCTTGGCTCTTCAAGCCGCAAAAGGCCCGACGACCATTTTCTCTGACTCGCGCACGGTGGTCATGGCTTTCTCGTCCGCTTTCTAAGCACGCAGCCGGCATCGTCAACAGATTCCTTCATAGTACTACTGGCGAAGAAACTGGTGTTCATAGCATGGCGTGTTTCCCGTTCCACGTGCACGATATAACTAACCAAGGGGCTTGCAACCCTAACGAGCAGGCCAACTGCCTGGCGCTTGAATTCACGAACCGCGCCCGAGCTAACCGTCCGGCTCTTCCACTGGATTGTCGCTTCAAAGATTCTCTTACCCCCTATTACGAAATTACGTCGCATTACAAACAAAGCAGGAAGAAATTCCCTCCCCTAAGCCCGAAACTGAACAGCGCTCAGGCCTTTATTTTCAGGCTCTTCAGATAATATCGTGTCTCACTCCCAGAGGTCTTAGTTGGATAGACCCCAACTTCCCGTCGTCGTGCTCCAAATACGGTCACTCATGTTGCTACTTCGACCAAATGCTGTGGCTGTGCCGGTACAATGCGGGCTCCGAACTTCAATACAAGTCCAACTGGGATGCCTTGCTTAGGAGCTCGGAATTCACGCACCAACTACAGGCAGTCCAGAGGGCCCGCGACGTCATAGAGAGTCACCACCTCCCGATCCCCTCGTGGGCGGAGCCACCAACTTGATTGGGGAGCCTTCGGCTCCTCCCAGTCATGTTTGTCACTTCGATAAAATTCTTCTCAATTGTCTCTATCTAAGCGTTGCATAAACTCTTTCCGAAAGACAAATATTGGCCGTGGAGGCGTGTGAGGCGAGATATCCGATTCGCGTCTATTTTTCCACGCATATATTGCAGAAATGCAACGAAATGACGAAGGAAAAAATATTTACAGCGCCCAATGTATTATTTTGACGCAATTTACCATCGGACCTAAACGACCATGGCTATATGTCCTTGTATTGTTTATAATGTTGCGGTGAATGTAGTTTTACAGCAAATTGCTTCGGTAAAACGAGTATTTGTAGGGCTGAACTCTCTAAGTAAAAAGGGAAAATAAAATATGAGAAGAAAAGAAGAGAAAATGGTGAAAACACAACACTGATGTAATTATGGCAATAATATCAGTCTATTATAATCAGTGTTAGCATAATGGCGAATTTTCACAAAGGGGAATACAATACAACGTTAGTCAAGAATAATGACGTTACAAAAAACGGAATGGCAACGTACACTTTCAGTGAATGCATTATTTGTTAACTGTGTGCCTCAGCGCAGTGCTACTAGGCAAAGAAATTTATCTGGACTAAATTCTTGTTTACACTGACGTAGCAACTCTTCAGCTAATTGCGCTATCATTTGTGTGTGGAGAAAACCTGGACTCGTAATGAAACAAGCACTTGAAGTAACCCGCGAAGAATAGCCAAGCTAGCTTTTGCTTGTAAACTAAGTAATTTATTATCTGCGTTGTTTACGTGTGATATGCCCCTGGCATTATGTTCTCTTGACGAGCTTTATCATTTGTATCCATACTCGGGCTGTCACTGTTCAGTAGCCCGCATCATAACGAAATCTGGTTTCCCTGGGCGAAAAAAGCGTTTAAGGAAGGCTGAACTTGCCAAAGTCTTTCTTGTCGCAAACTTAACTAGGTGTGGAAACAAAGTATAAGGTTGAAGATGCTTTAGTTCTCGTGCTTTTTTGACGTCATAATTTCTTTCAAGGAGTTGGGCTTTGAATGTAAGATGATTATTACAAAAAGGTATAAATGGGCGAGAAAGTCTCAGACGGGGAAGCCTAGCGAAATGGCGGTTAGTGAAATGACGTCAGCTGAAGTGCAGAAGGTGTCAGCGATCCAACAAAGGCGACTGAATTTCTGGACGTGAAACAGCGATAGGTTTCCTGCCATGCATTCGCTTCTTTCAGGAAGCAACACGTACTTCCGTACGCCTGTGACCGCCGTGACCGCATTAATACCTCAGCACAGCACCTCACGGAATCAGGGTATGGACGAGCCGTATGTAAAAATACTAAAAAATATGTATATCGGCTCCACAGCCACCGTAGTCCTACAAAAAGAAAGCAACAAAATCCCAAAGAGAAAGGCGTCAGGCAGGGCGATACGTTCTCTCCAATGCTATTCACAGCGTGTTTACAGGAGGTATTCAGAGACCTGTATTGGGAAGAATTGGGGATAAGAGTTAATGGAGAATACCTTAGTAACTTGCGATTCACTGATGATATTGCCTTGCTTAGTAAACTCAGGGGACCAATTGCAATGCATGCTCACTGACCTGGAGAGGCAAAGCAGAAGGGTGGGTCTGAAAATTAATCTGCAGAAAACTAAAGTAATGTTTAACAGGCTCGGAAGAGAACAGCAGTTTACGATAGGTAGCGAAGCACTGGAAGTGGTAAGGGAATACATCCACTTAGGACAGGTAGCGACCGCGGATCCGGATCATGAGACTGAAAGAATCAGAATAAGAATGGGCTGGGGTGCGTTTGGCAGGCATTCTCAGACCGTCAACAGCAGGTTGCCATTATCCCTCAAGAGAAAAGTGTATAACAGCTGCGTCTTACAAGTACTCACGTACGGGGCAGAAACTTGGAGGCTTACGAAAAGGGTTCTACTTAAATTGAGGACGACGCAACGAGCTATGGAAAGAAGAATGATAGGCGTAACTTTAAAGGATAAGAAAAGAGTAGATTGGGTGAGGGAACAAACGCGAGGCAATGACATCCTAGTTGAAATCAAGAAAAAGAAATGGGCATGGGTAGGACATGTAATGAGAAGGGAAGATAATCGATGGTCATTAAGGGTTACGGACTGAATTCCAAGGGAAGGGAAGCGTAGCAGGGTGCGGCAGAAAGTTAGGTGGGCGGATGAAATTAAGAAGTTTGCAGTGACAACATGGCCACAATTAGTACATGACCGGGGTAGTTATACAAGTATGAGAGAGGCCTTTGCCCTGCAGTGGGCGTAACCAGGCTGATGATGATGATGATGACAGCACCTCACCGAAAATGAAAGAACAAAAAAAAAAAAACAGAGGAGAGACAGGAAGCATCGACTTTCCCCATGTCATCACCTCATTCGCGATGAGTTTCTGCAGATACCAAACCGCGATTGCCTGATTCGGTTCTCCAATATCACACTGCTCTGTGTCATTACGGAGGAAGAATTAGAGCCAACATTCAAATGCGAATGAAGAAAATACAGCCGATGTCGCGGGAGAAATAGGCGGCCCCAATTGGCAGCGCCGGCGTCTGAGCTGCATTACTAGGTGATAGCATATAAGCCGATCCTTACAGTTTCTTAACTAATGGTTAGGGTTCAGCCTCCCCCCCCCCCCCCCGAATGTACAAATAAAGAAGAACGAAGTACATGTAGATTGCGGCGGAAACACATACTTTCATACCAATCCGGTGCAAATCCCGCCATCCATTGCAGCCGTATTTACAGTATTAGTACCCGCCGTGATTGCTTAGTGGCTTTGGCGCTGTGCTGCTAAGCACGAGCTGTCCGGAAGAAGTCCCGTCCTCGGCGGCCACGTTTTGATGGGGGCGGTATGCGTGGATGGCCGTATACCATGCATTGGTTGCAGGTTAAAAAAAGCCCTAGGTGGTCGAAATTAATCCGGAGTCAAACACTACGGCGTGCCTCATAATCATAGGGTGGTTTTGGCACGTGAAACGCTAGAATTTATTTTTAGTTAACTTTTTTAGTAGAGGATTGTAGTGGGTGAATAACAACAATAGGGAAAAGGCACAATAAAGTGTACTCACGCTGTTTGAACCAAATTTAAGAGCATCCCAGCTAAAACCTTTTGTCCACTGCTCCTGATAAGCATAGAAAGTCTGTGCTGTTCGGCAAAATTTCATGAAATCAGGTTCACTGGCGACACCAGTTTAACGAAACATTTCCTAACAACGGTACAAGACGGGGACAGCTAAAATAAAATAAAAGCGCAGTTAAGGTTTCGAGTGCCCTCCTATAGTGCGGTTTAATCAAGTACACGAAATTTAACAGTCCTAGAAATTCACTTAAGGTGTGCAGGGCGTATTGGAAAAGAACTTCTGGAGGCGACAGCTGAAAAAGAAAAAAAAACGGGAAAGTGGCTGATTGCGTTCGCCTTGTTCGAAATCATTTTCCTTCAAGAACGCGAGCGTAGTCGTGGAGTGACATTTCATTTCGACATCACGGGCACGGCTCTCGCGCTTACATACCATTAACTTGTCTTTCCTCGCTATTTGCCTTTCCGAAAAGTTTGTGCTGCACTGCATCATTTGACTGCGCAATAAGTGGGCCTGCTACCAACCCAGTTCCAGCGCCCAATGCGGTGAAAATATTCTAAACAGTTTGACGATCTTACGGGGCTCCACGGCATACACTGCACAAGTGTTGGCATCCTATATCATTGGAAGATTTAATTTCGTCTATATGCCGGGCACTCCAATCCTTTGATAAGCATTTCGGCTAAAGTGGTATGCGAGATTGTGTTATAGGAGCAAACGTATGAATGCGTTATACGGAAGATTATAACGGGGTGCGTTTGCGCTAACACTTGGCGAATGTACGACTGGAACTTTTTTTCCTTCCGAATAACGCCTGTCAATTAACAAGAAGACAACGCTTAGCTTGCCTGGCCTTACAGATAACACCAAGCAGAGCACAGACCGCATTATCGGAGGAAATAAAAGTGACTAGATTTCAGGAGCACGAAGCCTGTTCTTCTATTCACATCAGTGCTATAGCGTATGAGAACAACGTCGAATGGCACTGTGTTACTGATTATAGGTAGAAGTGGCGCGGCAATACAGAATTTTTCAAAGATCGCGATCTGTAAATTTTTGACGCCAACTACCTGTATTTTTTATACGCGATTAGTAGTTGAACAGGGAACACTTGTACCAGCTACTCCAATTTTTTCTCTCTTTCTTTGAGGGAATGTCAGTCATCGGCCCTAATAGAGTTCCTCCACTCTAAAGACTTGATGTCCTTATCAAGTAAGCACGATGCGCTAAGAACACGGCCAAGTTGAGAGTGGGTACTCCGGGCATCCTATCGCTTCTAGTTAATATGTAGCCGACGCTATTTGCTTTAAAGTTTGTATACCAACGCAAGGACAGCATAAGGGACAGAAGAGAGAACAGAGCGCAATTTGTTGCTGCCACGTGCACAAACTCACAACGTCTGCACTTCGCCCCGCATTTTTACTAGAAGCAGACGGATGCTCGAGGTTGGGAAAATGAATCAGCTGGTTGCTAAATTTGCCTGCACAAACATCTTTAATGAAGACGCTGTCTTGACGGAGTACTACTGCAGCCCCTGCACAGAGCATCTTCCTTTCTGGTACACCAAGCGCTTTTTCTAGTCTTACCTGATAACTTGAACGAGATTGCTCTCTTTCAAGCTAACAGTTCTTTTTCACGTATTTCAGGACTCTGTTTTCTAACGTTTCCTACTGGTATTATTGGTTCTCACGAGTCGTTTTCTCAAAACAACCGCAAAAAAAGTTGAAAAGAATTTGAAGGTTCCGGATTACGGGCGCTTGAGTGCATAGACGTCTGTCGGTCTACTGCGTCTAAAACACTGTGTGCGCAAATAAAATTGTATTATCCTTTTTTCTGCCTCTTAGGTACACGTTAAGAAGAGCTGCAGTCTAAGAAATCGGAACCAATCGCATCGTTAGATACATTAACGTATGGACCTATACTGAAGAAATCAGGTCGTCATAAAATGATAAAAAAGGGCGTTCACAGAGCTTAATCTGCTTCAAGGACTTTTAGTGCACTTTCAAATGCTTTGATAATAACAGTGGTCATTCACACTGTAAAAATGATTACAACCGTAAGGGATTTTTTTTTTGTGTGTCGCACTGGTAACACCCTCACCCTTGGGGCCTTAAAAAAGTTTATAGAAGCCGGCAACGGAGCTTTAACTAGACGTGCTACAACAAAAGACCTAGCTGAAAACTATTTAATCATTCTGACAGCCTTGGACGCACAGAAATATCCGAAAAGAGAACTTCACAGGGAGAGATATGAAACTCTACTGTCGGATATTCCTGTGCGTCCAAGGCTGTCAGAATAATCCTATAGTTTTCAACTACGTGTCTTGTCATCGCACGCCTAGTTAGAGCTCCAGTTTCGAATTGTATAAATTTTTACAAGGCTACAGTGGTAAGGGCCTTAGTGTCCCAGGCCTTACCAGTCCTACAACAAAACGCCCTTAAGGGTGTAAACATTTTTACAGTGCAGTATGCTGCTGCTTCATTGTGATGTTTCGGTGTCATGGAAACATTGCATTAAGGAACACGGAACATGAAATAAGATCGATAAGCTGGACACGCATGCAGATTCCATAAACTTTCTGAATTATTATGCGTCATGAGGGGTAAATTTGCATTTTTAATGTCCGCTCCTCCCATCATACTATTTAAGGGCTGTACCGGTCGATGCTTTGCTTCTACCATACTTTGTATAGATGCGTTGCCGATGCCATGCTTTCTCGACCCACTCTTTATTTTATTTTTTGCGATCCCTAGATTAGTCCGCGAAAGATAAATTTCTAATTTAAAAAATACTTTTCATCATCTCGTAAGAGCTTTTGTTTGTCCTAGCCGTTATTTGCAGTTCAGATTTGTATCTAACAGCACCCTGATACAATTAAATATTAGCCTGCCTCAACGAAATGTTTGTCGATGTTACGTACACCCGAGAAGGATTCGTTACGTGACACCCACTTATCTCAATTAACGATTTTATTATATTAGCCATTTATCTGTAATAACCACTTTATTTCTACTTAACGTGCATTCATTTTATTTTAATATAGGGTGCCTGGCTAGGATGCCAAAATCATCGTCATCTCTGTGTCTACATGTAGCGCGATGCTTCCATATCCACGGAGCATTACGAGAAGTTGGCGTCTTAACTGCGACTAGCTTCCCTGCTAATTTTCTCGGCGCTGGTGTAGCTGGGTACAACCGGGAAGAATCAAGGAGAAACTGGTTCACAGATGCGCTTGTCCTATGTCGTTCTCCCTCTCGTGGTCGTCTAATTGGTGCCGTTCCTTCCTAATTCATGATCACAGAAAGTAGCGAGATGACTTTATGTACCACGAATATTTCGTCATTTCACAAAGCAGCAAAAATATCGTGTAAGGTTTGCAATTCAACATCTATTCGAAAAATCCGCCTCTATTCCACCCTTTGAAAGTGCATGTACGGCGAAGCTGGCGCGGACGTTAGACAAGCACCACCAGCCCAACTGGCGTTCGACGACGTTGCACAAGCACCACCACCACGAGCGACGTACGTCACGCAGGCACGCACGCACGCACGTGTGTTGAAGTGCAGCACACACCCTCATTCTTCTAGGCCGTTCCCCGAGCGTAAGTACCTTAGCGAACTAGAAATTGTTTAAAAGTGAATTGCGTGAGAAAATGCGTAATGCACGAATTACACGCAACCTGCAGACGTGATAGCATCCGACTGCAATTACAATATGCATGAAAAGGTATTTCTGTGAAGCGGAAGCTCAGACACAAACCCCTTATCCAGCTGCCGTTTATTGTATTAGCGCGCCACGAAATATCCCGACTAAATAGAGGTTAACAGCATCGCTATAAGAATGTTTGTTAATAACCGCTGCATGAGCGATAATTTATCATACGCGTACAAAATATTTTGTTTGTTTGATCCGGACTTCACGATATTGTAGCGCGGGACATGTATTTGCTTTCTTGCTGGTGATCGTTTTTTACAACTGAGAATTTTCAGAGTTTCGTAGTGTATAGGAAAATTTCTTTTGAGACTAGTGTCTTATTGTTGCAATAGAAATTGTATGGAGACTCGAAGCGAACTTTCGCAGTTGTGGTCGCCGAGAGGTACCGTATGTATTTCGGTATATGTATGCCATATCCCATGCCTTGCTATATGACATGCGGTATATGCGGGTTATATTGCAACACCATTCTATCACTAAAGTTGGTGATAACACATGTTACATTCTTGACAAATTTATTGCTCAGAATTTTGGCAATGGCAGCCCTTAAAACTGACATGAAACAAAACAGCGACAGCGCATGCCCTTTATCTCAAAACTTCTCAGACTTAAGTATTAAAAGTGAGAAGCACTGACGAAGGTCAAACTTAAAAAGGACGCAATTTTCTTGGCACAGGCGTGCGCAATCTCAAGCATCCGCCCATGAAAGAGTTTTGAAACATACCCGATACGGATAAGTGGCGGTAAAGTCGCTACGAAAGACGTCGGCTTTAATTAATGAACGTAAATGACACTGTCCGATGGCAGGATTCAAACTGAGGACTCCTAGCACAACAGCTCTTCCTAACATGGGTTAGCTTACGTTTACTTCATTTCCTACCGCCACTATAGCTACAAGTCTTCAACCTCGTGTATTATTCGAACAGGTTGTTATTGCATTCATAGATTGCATGTCGAGGGATATTTTTTTACTGATATTACTGTTATCCAATTATCGTTAGGCACAATTTCGCGCCTATATGTATAAAAAAATTCGAATGCTGTCGTGGATTTCGTAGAGAAAATGCGCGTGCGACGGGAATGCTGTTGCACATTCTAGAATATATGCGAGTGCCAGCAATTATTCCGAAATGAACCGTCATGCGTGTGCGAATTGCGGATAGACTTGATAAGCGAGTTCAGATTCGACGGCGGCACTGTCGTTGTGATTTGAGTGTTACTTGATTCTCCGGGCAGAAGTTCTGTGAATAAAAGTTATATCTTAACGTACAGTTTTAGCACTGTCTGTTTATTCGCTGCCACCACGACGTAAATATAACCTGCTGTTTGAGAACTAAAAGAAATTCTGGAGTATTACCAGGGTCCTTCAGTACTTTTTGAAGGACCCTGGTATTGCGCACCAAAATCACGACATGATTACGAGGCACTTTCGTAGCAGGCGACTCCGCATTAACTTTAACCACCTGGGGTTCTTTATTGTCCGCCTAAATTTAAGTACAGTAGCGTTTCTCTTCCTTCTTTTACTTTTTATATTATTTTGGGGGGGTTTTGGTACAATGTCAATGCGGTCGCCGAGGCCGGGATCGCATTTGCAAACTCGGTTTCAGCGACATAATGCCAAAGCCACAGCTACCGCGGCGGGTGGTAACTGAACATCTCACAGTGGTTTTACTGATCATATAGCCCTTGGTCCTGGTGTGGACTATGGGTAGATACATCACGCTGTCAAACTACAAAACAGGGGCTGCTAGCTCTCGACTGCCTCTCGCGTAACGTGCTCACATTGGGGGAAAACCCCAGAACCGCTCAGTCGATTGCGCACGTCGAGTACAGCACATAGCATTTCCTGTGTAGTACAAATGTAATTCCGGCTAAAGCGATAGTGCAATCATGCGCACCTACAGGAAGTGCACAAATGGCAAGAAATAGATAAATTATACAAGTATGAAATGAGATCGAACTGTTATGTTATGAAAAGTATAGCTTCAATGCGCACACTATATAGCCGACTGCGGCAAAAGCCTTCATGGCGAAAAAAAAAAGAAGAAGCAGCTCTTGTTTTGGGTGGTTTCCGCCCGAATCGATCTAAAATTCTGTGACGTCTCCAACCACCAGGAGCTGTTGCAACAAATGTCGCATTCCAGGCATTATCCTTAAATTTTCGGTGAACTAGCCTTGGTATATTCTTGAGGTGCTCTCCGTGCTGCTGGAAATAAATGAATTGGTTTCGACGGAGTCCATCCCAAATTTTTGGCTCGTATTGCGGAACTACCTTTGATCAGCCGCCTTCGGTAATATGCGCACTCTCACCAATGTCCAGAGCGTGTACTTACGAGCCGCGTCACACAGCACGAATTCTTTTGCGAATATGGCTCGAGGAATATGAATGCAACGAGGCAGCACGTTCTGCAGCACTGCTAAGCTCTGGGTTATTAGACCGGTAAACCCAATGGTGTGCGAAAATCCAGTTAGACTCGTCGATGGGAAAGGTATCTACAGAAATGCGTCCCTCTATATACAACGGCGTGCAAGGACACCATCAATTTTTAAACGGTTTTTGCGACGGCCACAGTAGTTTTCCGGAAATGCTCTCAGATTTGAAGATAGTTGTTTGCGTGCATACCTAAAGTGTCTATATTTCCAAGTGTGAAAATGGAAGCGCTTCAGAGGCTTTTGAACTCGGTCCGCAAGCACACAATGATGCAGTTTCACCTTCGACTGGAAACGACACACCGCTTCATTTTTTTTTACCCATTATCAGCAATGTTCAACGTTTATGTAGCTTAGAGAAGAAAATATAATATAAAGGCTATGCAACAGTGTTGCTGCCAACTAAGAGAACCTCGACAAGACAGCATCGACTAATGTACAAAGTGCCACACAGACGTATGTAAAAGGACCGCGCTTACGCTCTAAGAACAGTTTACGCCCTTTGGCGTGCCCCTTCTGCCACACAAAAATAATCTTCATCTGCTTTGACGCGTTTCCTTTCTTTAACGCTGCGAGCCCGGAACTTTCCAGTAACGAACGGCACGCGCGTTATCAGCATAGAACAGTTCACACCCTTTGGAGTGCCCCTTCTGATAACGCGTGTGTCGTTCGTTACTGGAAAGTTCCGGGCTCGCAGCGTTAAAGAAAGGAAACGCATCAAGGCAGATGACGATTATCGTTGTGTAGCAGAAGGGGCACGCCAAAGGGTGTGAACTGTCATTAGAGTGTACGTAGTGTAATTGCATCAAGCAAAAGCAACGAACCCCATAATAATAAATTGTGGAGTTTTACGTGCCAAAACAACGATCTGATTATGAGGCACGCCGTAGTGGTGGACTCCGGAATAATTTGGACCTTCTGGGATTCCGAAGCGTGTACCTAAACCTAAGTAACGACTGTTTTCGCATTTCGCCCTATTGAAATGCGGCCGCCATGGCCGGGATATCATCCCGCGACCTCATGCTCAGCAGCCCAACACCATCGCCGCTAAGCAACCATGGTGGGTGGACACTCCCCATGCAAAACATGCATAGGAAAAAAATACTTAGGCTTAATTTTCAATACATTTAACTGTAAAACAAGCCCTAATAACAACTCCAAGATTAGGTTTAGAGATTAAAGTGCGGGAGGCTAATGAATCGTTTACCGTGGTTAACGAAAAAGAATTGCCGATTGGTAGGGAACCTCTAAAAGCTATGCACGGGTATATATATATATATATATATATATATATATATATATATATATATATATACAAGGGTATATATAGGGCGATCAGCTACAGAGCGTCTGGCATTTAATAATATAATTTTCAGAATAGTGAAAAAGACGTAGCGCGAACGTGCCCGGCACTCTTAAGTCGTAGGAAGCAACAGCGAGCGAATTGACCTTCTTGCTGCGTCCAACGCGAATTAAGCCGCGAAAACACAACGCTCGGCGGAGTCAGTCCCTGTAGAAGATGGCCTTCAAGCTACAGCGGGCTGGGCGGGCGCGCGCGAAGGCGAGGGTTGCTCGGTCCACCCGGAGTAAAACGCGACTTCCACCCTGCCCTGTCCCCAGCCTCCCGCGCGACGAAAGACGCCGGCTCACTCTCGATCGTTTTCACTTGCACACACAGCATAAGGCACGCGGCGACGATGTAATCGGCCTTGGACTTTTATGCGGAATCTCATGACGACGTCGACGGCAGAAATGCGAATGGTATGCCCACATAATTGCTGTCGCAATAAAGAATACTTAACTAGGCATGAGCAGACTGCGTCAAAATACCTGACGTCAGGGGCCAGTTGATGCAAGAGTCTCAAAACGGCGTCTCGTCACCCATAGTTTGCTTTTGCATCTTGTCTTGTCATTCAAGATTTTAGAAGGATCATCACAAAGCCCATTCAAATTACTTCTCCCTCTTAAGCATAGTTTCGGACAAATTAAGCTATAGATGGAAACAGACTCCAGTTTATGAAGGCGCTTCCATGAAATAAAAGCGGAATGCCGACATAAACTATGAATACAAATATATATATATATATATATATATATATATATATATATATATATATATATATATATATATATACGCAGCAAAGAGACGACGAACTTTTTGGGAGACTTCTTTTTCTTACTTAACGTTTTCGGCTGGTGGACCAGCCTTCGTCAGAGTCTGACGAAGGCTGGTCCACCAGCCGAAAACGTTAAGTAAGAAAAAGAAGTCTCCCAAAAAGTTCGTCGTCTCTTTCCTGCGTATTTTACGTCGGGTCCTGCGTGCTGAACTTTGAAGAAAACCCCTATATATATATATATATATATATATATATATATATATATATATATATATATATATATATATATATATATATATATATATACACTCACCATCTCACCATTTCATCATGTGGGCGTATAAGAAAAGAAAAACTCCTGTCGCGATAATCAGGTCCCCACGGAATCCTGCGACAGCTTTCGGATGTGATGGACGAGATTTCTCCCAAACAGCCAGGCCCGTCGTCCGCACAGCCAAGAACCAATGTTCATGTTTCGCGTTTAAAGCCCTACGTGCGTGCCTTAACCGGGCCATAATGGCTTGCACCGGGTCGACGCTCCAACCCCGGCGGCGTAGTGTCGCGATGCAGAAGAGGACGTGCAGGCAAGAAACGATAACGAAGTGTTGTTGCTGCTGGGGCGCTTCCGCGGCCATGTTCTAGCGTCAGCTGGAACGTTCAGCGTTCACCTTGCATAAACAATATTCGTGCTTGTCTCCGCCCATCAACAATATATGAGAAAGAGAGAGAGAGAGAGAGAGAGGGAAACGTCGATAGAAAAAAGACGCGCTATTTTTGCTTCTATGCAAGAAGCACGGGTTAGCACTCGTATACGGGCACGCTCATTAAGGCATGAGTGCTCTATGGGAACGAAAAAAAAAGCGCAGTAGAAATACTCCTCAAGTGTCGCCAATTATTTTACGCGACCTTAGTCGAAGGAATTGCACCTGCCTGAAAAGCAACCATGCTGTCAGTGTCAGTCAGTGCTGTTTGCGGAAAAATGTTCTAGCACGCAACCGCAACGAGCAACACTACCAACAATAATAACATGTGGGCACTGAGCCTTCTATCTCGTCCTCGGACAGATATTATACTCCTCATGCGCTCCTCTGCAATGTTTATTCTCCGCTCCTCACACAGCTTGCTGCCATAATCGCACATGCAAGTAAAAGACGTGTGTGAACTGCACGCCATTTCCTCACACTCTGATGCCTTTATCTGCATTCGACTCTCATGACCCGGCAAGCTCGATCTACTTCCTCGGCCCATTTCATGAACGACGTCAATTTCCTCCAGTTCTACGCTGCATCCTTCCGTGCCAACTTCCCGCTCGCAAAACCTCCCATAAATGTCACCGACTTCACAACGGCTCCATTAGAGCAAAGCGGGAAATCGTTCCCCCGTCCCTGCATGTGCTCATATTTTGTAGCTCTCGCACTCTCCGGGGTGCTAGTTCCATTGTGACTGCTCGAGCTTGCTTTCCCAGGGCTTCCCTTCTTCCTTACGCGTTCAGCCGTGTCCGGAATCCGTGTTCTCTTCAGAGTCACGGGCCTTCACGCTCGGCCCTACTTTGTCGCACGCTGAACGTCTCGATGCTCGAGCTCGCGAACGTGCTGCGGTCAAATGGGTCAGAAGTGCCATTTTCGTGTCCACAACGACTTCGGCATGGGTTGTTTGAGCAATACGCAGACAAAACTTCGAGGGATTCTTTACCATGATCTGCCCTTGCCAGCCCCCTGCAAGCTCGCATACTGTTGCAGTTTTGCTCAGTTTTGTCTTCTTTACAGCTAGGCTCATTTTCGACCCTGTTTCTTTTCTGTTTTCTATTCAACACAGTATCCTTTAAGCCGCATCCTTTATTTCTCAGCATTCATCACCCCCCCCCCCCCGTCCCAACCTTTCCTCTTAGGACAACAACATCAATGCAGCTCTGATTTTTTTTCTCTATTCATTCTCTTTGGATGACGTTGCGTCGCGCAAAATATTTTCTGCCAATTATTTGGTGGTCAAGCGAAGTTTTCGTGTTTGTTAACCACCCGCATAAGTCTGCTATACGTGATCGGCCTAACGTACCCAGCGGGCTGACCGTCCAATAGCTCTTTTCGGACATACTTCGGCAAGACTGACTTCTTTATTTCATTTCTCGCACTGCTTGGCTATTGCGGTTAGATTATTAAAGTTTCTTTTCCTTCCTAGGGCAATATGGCACCGATTGTCGGTGTTTGATCATCCATCGAAGCCTGTAGTCTCTTCTTTGAATCTTTACGCGACAGCATACTTTGCGCGAATGCTTAACACGGCGCCCTTTGGTTACCGTGTGTTCACGTCTTTGCCAAAAAGCGTTCCAACGTAATTGTCGCTTTATTTGATAAAAGTTACGATTGAAGTTTGTCGGTTAGAGTTACTCACTCATTTATAACTGCGTATGCATTTCTGTGATCTCATTTGTGAACATGTGTGATCTCAAATAGTTTGACGCTTTATAAACAGCTTTTCACAAGAAACATGCAATAAATGTTTCTTTTCGTGCAAGAAAAAAAAATACACGAAGACAATGAAATGGACGATAACAATTTCTTCAACAACACAATGCACCGCCGCTACGAAGGGAACGGAACTATCTTCGCCTTTGCGCAACCATATACGAGAGTACTGCACATACATTTTATGATTTCTGAGCCTCCACAGCAGAAGAAAACCCACAGGCCTGCGCGGCACAGGCAGCACAGTCTCAGCGTAGGCTGGAGGAGCGTCTGCATAGGAGATGGTCGTAAACTGACTAAACACAGTAATTGCAAGTAGTACATATATGTGAATTCGTGTTTTTATATTCATAGATATATTGAGACACTCGGGTATGCTTTATGACCAGAAAAGTAGGTCGAAAAGGACATGCAGTGGAGCAAAAAGGTTACTTGGATGTTTGTAAATATATAGAGTTCAAACAACAGCCAGTTCACGAAGAGCTGCAATGTGTGTTCAACACAAATTCCACGTCGGGGTTTTCTTGTACACAGTGTACGAACACGGCGTTATGGAGATCCTTTGTTTTTATGTTCAAATCACCTGTAAAATTAGGGGCATATCGTGTTGCGGAATGAAGGTGTGTGCCAAGAAGTCCGCAATCTTGTCATGATGAGCTGGCGACACATACGCTGAGGCAACGACAACACCTTCGGAGTTACGCGCTGCGCACAATCAGCAAAATTCTACGTCCGGTGCTCTCAGTAGATTGAATGGCACGCACTCATTTCTATCTTCGTATATTGCCACACTCGAGGCCAGGTACGCAGTTCCATTTGCTGACACGACACACCTGTAGCTGGTGAGGACATGTGGATGACCCGAAGTCTCGGAAAAACAGACTAGGGACACTCGCATTAAGACGTAGTCACGCATAATGTCAAGCCTTTGTGCAGTCAGAGTACGTTGAGGGAGCAGATGGCAAATCGGTGGGGCTGATCTAACAGTGCAAAGCAACGTCGCATGATTGTGTCAAGGTGATGTTTTAGTCTAAGGAATTCATCACGCAGTGCTCGATATAGGTTTTCGGTGGCGTGCGAAAACAGGAAGCTAGCGTTCATGATATAAAAGCCACCAAGTGAAGTTTCTCGACTCAGTGCCACGTACACAAGTTTCTGGGGGTCACGTTTGCCGCATTTGTAAGAAACGCTAGTACATGTGCCACTCTGAGACTTATGCGCCGTTATTGATCTAGCTTGCACCGCGGGAAGCTGTGCGCGCCGACATGTGATGTCAACCTTACGGTCCAAAGTTGTGGTCACCATGCGTTGTTCAATCGGTACCCACTCCGGGCGAACCGCCCTCCCGAGTACACCACGTAATGGTACCGCCTTCAGCCGTACTAGTGTTCCCGTGGCACCATAGTCGAGCCTAAACCAAAGTCTTTTTGCGAGTTCCAACTCGTCTAGCTCAGTGTGGGCCACACTGAGGTAGACGCAACCGCACCATTGACCAGCCTGTCCATCACGTCTATGTTGACGGTTATCACATGGCGAAGCTCCCGGACCTCATTCTCGGCTGCTCGCGCACGAAAGTCCTCGCGCCGAAGCTATCGGGCCGCATGTTTGTCTGCCCGCACGTGAGGGCCTGCGCGGCGACGTTCCCGGTCATCATTTTTGGGCGAAAGCCTTAAGTGGTTTCTACCCCAGATAACCTTAAAAACACGTCGTCCGCGGTTCAATGGTACAAAAATATCATCATCGTCAATGGATCATGCGTCCTTAAGCAAGCAAAAAATATAATGGCTCATCCCATTCGTAATGCAGAGGCTACAAGCACTAAGCAAATTGAAACGCACAGTGCACACATTCAAAGCAATCATGCGTACAATGAGAAACGTGGCATCTAATCGAGTGGTACAAATAACATGACCTCCACAGCTCATACCACCGTAAGGCTGAGGCTACAAGTGCACAGCAAGGTCAAGCGAATAGCGTATACATTCATAAATATCACCCATACAACACAAAGAACAGCATATGTTTCAATCCCCTTCTGAGAGGATGAAACCTAAACTCGAGCATAAAGGTCGTCGGTACGACTTTGACCCCGCTATACGAGTGCGTGAAGGAGCAGCTAAGTGTGGAAAACGAGCCGAAGAAGCCGAACTTTGAAAGCACCAAAGCGACGATGCGAGACGGCGCTTTACGAAGTGCGCAGTAGACTTTCGCCTTTACGTGTTACAGGAGTGCAACATGCTGCCGAACTTTGTCTATTGCCCGCACACGAGGGTCTGCGTGGCGAACATGTCGCGCCGTATTTTCGGCTGAGTGCACGTGAGGTTGCTCGCGTAGAAGCTTCCGTGCCCGATTTTCGGCTGCACACACTTGAGGATCTTCGCGGCGAAGTTGCCGGGCCACATTTTCCGCAGCGCGCACTCGAGGGTCTTGTCGGTGAACCTGTAGGACGGCATTTCAAGCAGCACGCACTAGACGGTTTTCGCGCCTAAGTTATTTTGCGTGGTTTTCTCGAGAACCAACTAAACTGTCCGCCCAGCTTCGAAGACGAACTGCGGCTTGTGCTGTTCTGTGTACAGTGGTCTGCTGAGCTCTACGTCGCCTGATTGCAGCCGCGCGTGTAGTTAAATACCAGTCGCTTTTTCAGCAACAGTTTGTACCTTGTGAGTAATAGCCATAACGCGTCGCGAAGAGGTAACACAGGTAGCGAAAGTACATGGCGCACTTCACATCCATTCATAAGTGTCACGATACGATGCAAATGGAAAGTTGAGCGTCTGCAGCACTCGGTCCGCCGAAACAGATACAGGAAGGGACTGTTCAGTACCACGCACCAGTCACTTCTTGTTCGCCATGTTTCTTCTAAATGGAGATATGTATTTTCGTCATGGTTTTTGCCGCCCTACAAACGCGGCATTTTCCTTTCTTTCAAGAGGATGCATCATCCCAATGTGAGATTTAAACGTGTGCATGTACAAAACATTAAAGCGCGAATCACTTGGACAAGTAGGGCTTTATACGCACCGCAATATGTAGCTGCAATGAAAAGTGAGCACATATCGACGCTACGTGCGCGCCTGTGAAATCGCGTGACTTCTCGCGCGCTAGGCGATAGCTGCGACGGACACCAGACACCGGCGGCGGCTGCGGTCACTATCGGCAACCGAAACGGCTATTGGAGTGTACACATAACAGCTTACGCTGTAATAACAAGTGCAGGATGGCTGGTTCGCAAAAGTAGAAAACTAAAAAAACTGCACAATTCGAAAACCTACGTATTCCGCAACAACTGATTCAAATTTTTTATGAGCTCTATTGCAACTTTCCAACGTGCATCACCGGGAACAAATCCGACGGTTACCATTCTGGAGCTTTTCCACACTTCCAGGAAATATTTTGTGCGCGTAGTATGCTTTGAAATAGTTTCGCCTCTCGTAGGAAAATGGGTCGCATCAAATCGACTACAGAAGTGCGTCGCACGTGTTGGTCCTTATACAAAAATATAAACACAGTGAGTGTTGTTGAGTTCGTATAGGAAGGTACACCCTTCAATGGGAAAAGTGCGCGCACGAGTTGGCTTTCAAATACATCTGCTGCACGCTAAATTCTCGTATCCGAGCCAGCCGTCAATTTTCCCGCCTGCAGCTACCGTCACACGCCAGGCGCAAAGCAAACCACTTTACAGTAAGTACATGTAGGCACGACATCGCCCAATCATGGTGAGGCATCATGTTGAGGTAGTTCTTTCATCAAACAGAAAGCCTGCAGTGTGACAGCTTTTGAGTGATACATGCAATCAGCACTTCAGCATTATTCGCGTCTATTTCGCGACTGCAGTGGAACAGAAAGCATGCGATGGAAATAACGCAAGGGGGAGTGCCGACCTTGGTGCCCCATTCGACGCTAAGCCAACCACCAGACAATATGGCCATTGAACCTTTTAACCAAACAACCGACAACTATATGTTTATTTGATGGGTGGGTTGGTGCACGCAGAGATGGGAAAAAAATTCGCCGACAATTACGATATTCCTTGACGTTAAATGTCAGCGCAACTCTGTCCGCGTTTTCCTTTCACGTGTCAATATTTTGTATTATGGCTATATAGGTACAGGGTTTATATCAGGAAGAGAACGCTATGAGTAGTGTGGCTGGCCCGGAAATCTGTATCGTGCGGCATGTTGCAAACCGAGCGAGAGAGAGAGCGAGAGAAAAAGGTTTTATTCCAGGTCAGACTAAGACCTATAGATATTCATCCGCCAAGAGGAATATCGAAAGCTGGTCGGCGAAGGCCGCCGGCATCAACCACACCTGCCAGTGGGGAGGTGGAGGGTTAGGGTAGTGAGAAGATTGTAGGGCTTTAGTGCAAGAGAAAAGGATGCGCTCTACATTTGCGTACGCAGAGGAGCAGATAGGACATGAGGGGTTCGAACGGTAATGATAAAGCTATAGGCATGCTGAAGTGATCAAAGTGTTGAGCTGGATGGCTCTGGGGATGTGTACTTGGGCAGTGGAGAGCAAAGGGTGTGATGACAGAAGGGTCTCCAATTAATACCGGAGGTGTTTACAGTGCTGCTTTAGAGTTTTCTTATAGAAGTGAGCCTCGTCCGCTAGGCCATGAGATCACCGGCGCCCGGCTTTTAATCTCGCGGGCCAGCTCATGACAGCCGATTTCCAGTAGTCTCCGCATGACTTGGTACCCACACCGCAGCGACTAAAGCAGGGGAGAGAGGGAAGGGAGCATTAGAAAGGTCGTTATGAAGATTATCGGGGATTCTGTTGTCGCGAAGAGCCCGGATTGACGCCATGGAGTCCGAGCAAGTGGGATTCGGAGATGTAGGGAGAAGGGTTAGCTCTGCGTTCCGTGAACGATCGAGGCCAATTCAAGGGATAGAGGTGAAGTAGTAAGTGAGAAGGGACTAGCCGTAGAAGTGATGCGAGCGCCGAGGAGTGTGGACATTGTGACACAAGCAGTGGATCTATGAGTTCGGCAATACGCTGCGTTAACGTAGAATGTGACACTGCCAGGTGGAAAAGGGTCGTGGAACTGGGCGCGGCCTTGTGATCCCTCATGAAATTTGGGGTCTTGATAGAGGGTGCAGGAGCAACGCGCAGATTTCTGAGAAGAGCTCCTTGAAGGGAGTGCAGCGGAAAGTCAATGGGCTGTATTCCAGTCAGCTGCAGTAGCTAATGAGTCTGCGTCGAGCTGGATAGGCGGCCAAGTTGGCGATCGCTGTGAAGGCACAAAAGCTCTGCAAGGGGAAAAGATAGGCATGTTGCGTACAATTTGCCTGTAGGTGCGTGTGTTGTGGCATGTAGGGTAGCTTTATAGAGAGTGTTTAAAGCCGATTGAATGCGAGGCATTTGTGTCGGCGTAAGGGTGCAGTATGGCACAGAATAAGGGATTCTGTTCAATGCAAAGGCTGTTACAAGTTGATTAGCTCTGCATTCATCGAGGCCGCCGCGTCGCTTGACCACTCGTCGGACTAAGTGAGTTACTTGCTGGCATGCGGTCATTGTGGACTGTATTGCTCGGGTGAAAGAGTAGTCTTCGAAATGAAAGCCTAAAACAGGGCAGGATGAAGTGCTGGGGTTGGGAGTACCGGTGGGAGTGAGAGAATGAAGGGGTTTATGGACTTTTCACACTTGCAAGTGGAAAAGAGCAGCAGCTCAGATTTATTTGAAGCCGCTTGCATACCGGAGCGGGAAAGGAATTGGGAAATGAGGTTGAGGCCGGATTGGGGTGTGAATTCCACCTCCCCCTATGAACCGTGAGTACACCAAAGGTTATATCATCAGCATAGAGGATGAACTGTAGGTAGGGAATCTCAGACAAGGCCTTTGTGAGAGGTACTGGCCCGAAATTAAAAAGGGTTGGAGAGAGCACTGCGCCTTAAGGTGTTCCGTGAGTGAGTGAGATGGGCGGCGATAACATTGTCCCGAGTCGCAACTGAGCTTGTCGGGAGCGGAGCAAAGAAGAAAAGTAAGAGTACAGTCGGGACCCACAGCCGGTGTCTTGGAAAGGGAAGGAGATAGCGTCATGAAGTAGGGTAGCGAAAGTTTTGTGCACGACAATTGTGACAAGTGCGTGAATTTTACACCTGGAAGGTTGGAACCAAGTTTCTTGAAGAAGAAAATGGCCTCGAGTAGACATATAGAGGGGGGGGGGACCAATCTCATTGCGTGTAAGGAAGCAAGTATCGTCGAGAACATCCGTAAGACATGCGAGCACCATGTGTTCCGTAGTTCTCCCGACACAGGAAGTGATGAAATTAGTCACAAAATGGAGAAGGTGGCGGGTGTTCCAAGCTTTGGTATGGCTGATGATGGAAGATGTCAATTTATTGGGGAGAGTGCAGGTAGTCCAGTGCTCATGTATTTCGACTAAAAGAAAATCTTTATCCGAATCGGACACGTTCTTTAACCTGGCGTAGATGATGTGGTCAGCACCTGGAGTCGTTCCCGCCTTGTTATGGGCCAAGGCTCGTTCCAGCTCGGGTAGAGTGAAGGGTCTGTCCAAATCGCTATTTGCAGGCCCTGTGTATTCAGATTACAAAGAAGGGAGTGGAGGACGGATGTGCATATCCGTGACCTGTTGAAGGAGGGAAGTAGCACCATGTTCGGAGAGATATGCTTTTGGATTGTGAGAAGAGGAGCAGGTTCAGGGAGAAGGAGGGACCGGAGGAGCAATCAGGCTGATTTAGTGTGCAGGAAAGAGTTGCTAGAATTGCATATGCCATTCCGATTTGTGGTGTCAAGGGTGGAGCAATAAATTAGTGTGTCATTGTTCAGGATGTCTAAGGTGTGTCTAATAAGCTGAGGCTTGTGAGGTTGGGTACAGATGCGGTTAAAGAGACGTTTACGGTGCCTCCAGAGGCGCATGAGGTGTGAGTTAGGGTCGTCCGATGGAGGGTTAGCTGATGTTGTGGTTGTGGCCTGGGGCCGCGTTCACCGCCGTGAGTCCGCCCACATTTCCTAGTCGGGAGTTGACGCCTTTACTCGCAGGCGGTGAAAAAGATCCCAGTTGGTCTGGGTGATATGTTTTGGGGATTTGTGAGTGAGGGTGAGGTTATTATGTGGTCGTCGGATAGGGGCGTATCCGGAAGGACTTGACAAGTGTCTGGAGGATTGTGGCCATGGTGGAAGGTGAGGTCAGGCGTTGTATGGCGTAGTGTCGCTAGTCCATCCCGTGTCGTTTGTTTGGCGTATTCATGAGTTTATATGAGCGCAGCATAGTGTGTGCGTGAAAGCAGCCAGGGCGCAGAGTGTGTGGGTATCCCCAGGTGGTATTTGGGTTATTGAAGTCTCCACGAAGAATAATGTCACGCTGTTTTGGAAAGCATCGAAGAAAATGAAACAGGAGAGTGAATTGTGGTAGCGTTTGCGGGATTGTAGGCATTCACAAGTGTCAGAGGTGGGTCGATCGGGAATGTCTGGGTAAGACGAAAGGGCTGTTACATGTCGAAGTAACGTGTATGGAATGTCTTCAAGTTTATAAATGATCTCGCGGCGCACATAAAGAGAAGACAGTGGCGCAGCGGGGACGCCGTGCAGAGCTCGATATCCTGGGAAGCTTTTGGTGTGCCTTGTCTCTTGTACTAGGACAAAATGAGGTAGTGTGTTTTGTGTTAGCAGCAATTGCTGGAAGGGGGTGTGGTTTGTGGAGAGGCTACGGTAGTTCCGATAAATCATTGTGATTGCCACGATGCTGGTTTTTGGAACAGTTAGACTGAGCGAGAAGAGTGGCGGGCTTAATTTTGGGGGCGAGGAGTACTGGCGAAGCGGGGACGGGGTGGGTGCGCTTGAAGTTGTGATTTTTGTCTTCCATGGGGCCTGAGGCGTCATAAAATGTTTTGTTTATGGTGGAGTTCAGAATGTGAAGAGCCTCCGTGAGGTTTTAACTGATTGTCTTGAAGTTCGAAGTACATTGGTCTTGTGCCTAGATACGTGCTTGTTGCATCTCAACGAGCCATACGAGTGCTGCTACGCTGGAACTAAGATCTGTCAGCCCCTGATCCTGCTGTTAAACGCAGCAGGAAGGTTGTCGGTTTTGGTGTGGGAGTCGTCGGAGACCTTACCTGTTCTACAGGTTTCTGCTGGAGCAGATGTTGTTTGGTCAGAGCTGCCTTCTCTCTGCCGCAGGCTTCGGTTGTGAAGCAGGTACAGGATGAATCACAGGAGTTGGTGACACGTGAGTCAGATGTGAGCGCTGCCTTCCCCGCCCCGTCCCCCAGTGTGATTGTGCCTGCACTAGTTGTGACGAGGCGGGCCTCTCGGATGTGGATTGACTGGAGGGTTTAGCTGGGAGTTGTGACATGTTCAAATTCTTCCACTGCTGTCTGTGTTGGAGGCGCTGCTGCTTGGCCGCGTAGGCACAGGCTTCATCCCGTTGTTTCCGCACGGGGCATATTTATGTAAAATGACTGTTGTGGCCTTGACAATGAAGACACCATGTTGCGCAGGGATGTGCTTTATCAAACTGGACAATGGGTGTGGAGCAGGTGTGGTATAAACGCTGGTTTCCGGGGCAGGCACAGGTGCGATGTCAATTTTGCAGGCAGATAACGGAATTCGAGTCGATGGTAGAGCACGGAACACGGAATGTGCAAACAGGAGAAAGTGATCAGAGTGGATTTTGTGCTTCCATGCGGCAGGTCGGCAGGACCGGTAGTAACAGTTTAAACAGTAGTAGTAAGAGTCTAAATCACGCAGTTCTGCAGGGGTAGCCTCAGGGGTAACACCGTGGATAACCTCGTGGCACGAGTTGGTGGAAGCTGCGAGCTGTGAAGCTACGGCATACGTACCTAAGGTGATACAACGCGTGGAAGGCGGCTGACGAGGTCGATGTTGTGGGTCATCCACAAATGTTCGTCCGGTACTCGAATACGCTTGCCAGGTATGGGACCCTCAAAGCTCTAAACTTATAGAAAAGCTCGAACGCGTCCAAAACCGCGCGGCAAGATTTGTTTCTGGTAATTATAATTTCCGTAGCAGTATTACATTGCTTAAAGAGGACCTTGGTTGGAAATCACTAGCACACCGCCGATTAACTGCAAAATTAGAACTTTTTTTCCGAATCTACTTCGATCTCACAGGAATAAACAAGAACTTGTACATTTTCCCTCCCCACTTCATCTCTAAACGATGTGATCACGAGCTGAAAGTCCTTGAAATGCGCTGTCGTACTGATGTCTACCGTAATTCATTTTTCCCGCATGTTTCCGCACACTGGAATAGGCTTCCCAGGAGCATTCGTGAATGTAAAACGTGTTCAGAGTTTCTGTCTTTATTGTCACGCAGTCTGTCGTAGTATATTATGCCGTTTTCTTTATATCATTTGGCTGGCATTGCACTTCATGCGATAGTGTACCCTTTCCATTTCTGCCTTGCAAATTTGCACCGCATTTCACAAGACCGTTTTGCCGTCGAGATGACTCATCTATGTTACGTATTTTGTTACTCTTACCACCTGTGCTCTGCTGTATCAAGTTTTTGCCACATGTTCACTTTTCTTCAATTTGTCCCCCCCTGCAATAATGCCCTTGTGGCGCTGCAGGTACTTGTATAAATAAATAAAATAAAAATAAAATTGAGAACGGCGAGGCCATTGTAACCGCAGATGTGGACTGAAACGTCGACACAAGTATGCGCCGGTAGCTTTTCCGCTCCTATGAAAGCTGGGAGAATGTCCAGCAGCTCTGCCGGGGCGGCGGAAGGTAATACTGGCCATTGGAGACCGACCATACGAAGGTCAAAACTTTGGCGGGCAGCAAGTCAAGGCTTTGGGACTTTTCCAGGCATTGTCCATTTTCCTTCACGGTCACCCGACTCGTTCGCGGTTGCGCTGGAGGTGGTATCTGACGCTGACGTTTCGTCAGCCATGCAAGAACGCAGCGGTGGTAGGTTATGGCTAGCGAGGCCGTCACCGCTTCGAAACTTGAAGTGGCAATACTTTTTAGCGAAGGGGCTGTTGGATGAAAATAATTCTGCCGGAATTAGTCAGGTGGCTTGCCGGATCCGAAGAGCAGCGTATTTTTGCGGATGAGACCATATCTGAGACAATTAGGGGGGATGATACAGAGCATGACACGGATATCACATTCCTCCTTGAAGCATTTCCTGCGTCCGAGCGAAGTGCGGCGCGACTTCCTCGCTAATCAGGAGATCACGAGAGGCAGCACGTGTATGGTTCTTCGGCGGGATTCACAGCAGCTGCCGCACGCAGGCATCCTCTTATGCAGCTCTTTGTTTCGATGTGTCTAGCGCACAATACCCCAGCGCCATCTGACAGCCATCGTCGCCGCAGAACCCGCTTTGCGCGGAACGACGCTTTTCTTCGCACGCTTTCGTCATACCCTCTTCCTCCGCGTTCCGCCTCAAGGTGTCGCTCCACCCTCCATCTCCACTTTCCTCCTCGCACTACCTTCTCTATCGCCGTCTTTTATTTCCTGCTGCGCTTCACATTCGCTCTTTCATCCTTCGCTGTGGTCGTTCAATCGGTTACGTGGGGCGCTGAGGCACATCGAAGCTCAACGGAACTGAACAGCAGGAACGGAAACCCAAGATCTGCGCTGTAAAATTTGCCGTTCGGCATGAAAATCCTAAACAGGTTGGGTTAGCTATAATCTTCACTATCCACTGTAATATAGTTCAAAGAGTTTCATGGGTAAGAGATGACACAGCCAGGACTATGAAACATTTAGGCTTATAGCAGCTTCGTTTCTTTTCTGGCAGAGCTTTATAGACTCAGCGCGGCCCTGTGACAATATGGTAAGCAGATGCAGTAACACTGCGCTTTCGTGCACCATTCGTGGCAAGTAATTTGTGTAATCTACGGTATTTCTGTAGAATCTGCGGTATTTCTGTAGCCACAACAGGCAATGCTGCAAGGAACCAGGACGCAATTGTGTGCAACGCAAAGTTCCTGAGAATAGTGGTCGCTGTCAGAAGCTGCTTTTTTCGCTGCGAGTTCAGCGCGAGACAAGCAGAGGCCTGTCTACGCATACGTCGCTTGTTTACGTATCCTGTAAACGTCGCTTCTTACTCTCATACCCTAAAGTTGCTCGCATAACGTATTAACTGTCTCAATGGCACTTGAACGCACCGTAACAGCCCCTAAGTTTCTTCAGTAAATGAGGCGGCGCATCCTTAACCAAATGAGCGGCGTATCAGTCGTCTTCAACAGATTTCAACGCGCCCAGCAACACTTTTCTATAATGTTCAGGAGAGACCTAGAGGGGGTATGAATTCTTACATGGCTGAATTATGAGTCGTTGGTATGCCTTTCCGCCATAATATTGTTTTCCTTGTCTCTACTGACACGACAGCGAGTCTCAGCCGTCTTGTGTATTCCTCGTTGTGACGCACTTGCAACACTTTCTGCTCTTTCATGCGAATCACGTAGCCTACAAAAGAAACTGCCGCTGGCACCACATTTGCCATCCAAAAGCAATTTCCTTGATGGTTCGCTGACTTCGATGCTTGCGGGCATCCATCCCACTGAACGCCTCCGTTCGACGCCACTCGATGTCCCGCTTAGACCGTGCATCTTAATTTAATCCCTTGGGAAAATAAGAATTTGCGACCGAGTGCGGAACTTCCGTGCCAACAGACTTTTTGACGGCGCATTTAAATTAATGTTTGTTTCCCCCAATTTCTATGCGTTCCTTTGCTATTTTTGTCTTGTCTTTTGTAGGTTTCTCGTATTCCGCTCCCGCATAGTCGCACCTGTTTCGTGCGCCTGCGGCTCTCACTTCGCGGGGGACGCGCCTAGAAACGTATATTGCAAGCCTCGGGCGCCTCTAAGTGCGTGCATACACAATCCAAATTTGCGATTCGAAATTGGTCAGCACCACTTTCGCTGAGCGGTGTTTGGCGGTTCTTCTCAGGTTTCACGTAATTTTCATTTATTGCAGCATCAGTTGCTGTTCCATTATTGGCGACGCGGGCGTTTATGTTGCATTACTACAATAAAAACGAGAGGAAATTTACTGTAGCCAATAGTTATGCATGGAACCACAATCTTGTAGAATTTATGCTTTTCTGTCATATCGATGTCGTTTTATATTTCGATTTGTCGTCAATACATCTACACGAAGCGCTAGGAAATGTTAAAATATTTCCAAGTAACGTGAGCGGTTGTTCCTTTTTCTTTGGTGCACGGATATATCCATTTGTATTTGCCATCCTGACTTGAAAGCATTGTAGATCGAAAGTGGGTCAATAATTTGAGAAGATAGAGCTGTTGTGTTTAGGGCAATGTGTTATAATCCTGCCCTCAGACAATTTTATTTATGTTTACTTATTGAAGACAAAGGCTTTCTTAGGGCCTTACAACTCCTTTTCCATATCGGGTACGTTTCGAAGCTCTTTCGTGGGCCAATCCAGGAGATAATGCAGCATGTCACGCCAGTAAAATTGTATTACTTTCAGGTTTGAGCACTGTTATCGTTTTGTAAATTTAATATGCAATAGTCTTAGCAGTTTTAAACGACACACATGCTCTGTCATCGTCCCGTTTTTCACGGCATTTGTCTGTGGGGTGTCATTCTGAAAATTCAGCTGAATAATCTTGTGAAGAATGTAAGACCTGGTATGATCAACTTTAGTAATAAAATAGTCTAGCAACATAATCCACAAATGCAGCATGTCTACATAGCATAACATGCATATATCATGTATATACTTAATTATACGCGGAGCCTCATGGCAGCACTAGCGGCGATAATGTGCCCATATAAATTATATTCCAATTATAATGCATTGTCTATGCTAACGCTTTCTCGAATACAAGGGCGAAAGGGGGATGGGCTCTGCCTGATGGGACCCTAGCACCTGAGTACACTTACTCAGAGCATGCAGCAATGGAAACAAGAACATAATACACTATCGTTCCATACAGAAAACATCTTTATGCAAAGTAAGCAAACGGAACAAGGCGCATACTTTTGCAATCATAGGAAAAAAATGCATACAAGTAACGAAACTTCAGGAACGTGAGAATTTCTGTATACATAACGTTTTAATCAATAGGACAGTAAAGGAGGTCAGTAAATGAGCTCAGGGACACACATTTTTGAATTATTTCTATGGCCTGCGCATGTCTGACGAGAACACTACGAACCAAGTATGAAAGCATTTGGGTTCCATAGTCGATCTGCAGAAGGGAAATTTCTTAATGACCGCTCGTGCCTTTTGAGGCGCATTACTATGGTGCTCATTACTACTAGAGGGTGAATACTAGAGCGAATTAAGGTGTAAAGTGACTGCCACTTCCGCCATTAGAGAACAAGGTTTCTAATTTTGTACAAAACACAGAGTGATTTTGATATGTTTGCATGAATTTTATTAATATGCTTGGACTATTTTAAGTGTTCTTCAAAACTTGTGTAAAGAAATGCGTTCAATTACATTACTTTTAAATGAAAGTTGAAATTCAGAATTATCAGGCTTGTATCAGGCTTGAAATACAATAAATTCTGTCTTACTAACAGTCAATTCTAGTTTATTTATATTCAACCACAATGATAATTCCTGTAACTATGTCTTATCCTCAACCTGTATATTATGAAGATGCATACCAGAGAAAAACACACTGGTATCATCTGCATAGAGAATTCTTGCAGGAGTTCTCGGAATGGCAATTAAGTCATTGATATCGATAATAAGGAATATTGGAGCTGGAATAGACCCTTGTGGTGCACCATATAGTAATTGTTGAGTTTGTGATTGACGGCCGTTAAGACGTGTGTAATGCACGCGACCGGAAAGGTAACTGCGAATATGATTTAGGGCAACTACTGAAACACCATAAAACGGTAACTTGTAAAGTAAAATGCCATGTTTAAGAGAATCAAATGTATTTTTCAAGTCTAAAAAAATCGACTGTGTATCCTTTGGTGTATATATTAGACAGTATTTCGTTTCCTTTTTACTAAACAGTGCAATTTCAGTTGACGACCTCTCGCGAAATCCCAAACTGTTCTTTCACAAAAAATTGTCTGCTGTCAAAAAACTTACGTAGTCTATTTTCTACCGAATATTCCAGTAGTATAGAAAACAAAGAAAGGACAGATATAGGCCTACAGTTATTTAGGTTTTCATAGGCACCACCGTTGTGCAAAACAACTGTTGTAATTTTCATACCGTCTGAAAGAACACCTTGGTCTAAGGCATCATTACACATAAGCTGTAGAGACAAGCTGATTAGATCGGCTTTATTTCATCGTCTCCTGCCGCAGTGGACTTATATAGGCTTCTGACGAATGTGAACACTTCATTTTCACTGCACGGCTTTAGGAATACAGAACTTACAGGTAGAGAAGCAACGAAGCGTTTAATTTCAAGTTTTCTATCTTGATTCTAAGAAGTTTCACCCGAAGATAGGAAATGCTCTATAAATTTGCCTGACAGAGCAGCGCCAGTGTAGTAGACGTAATTGAGTGTTAGCGTACTGGAAACATGACAACTAGCCCTCCCCATAAAATTGCTAAGACAATTCCAGGTTTTCTCAGGGCCAATTGACCATGTGCCAAATTTATTTTTGTAGTATTCTTTCTGTGCTTTTTCAATACCAGAACATAACTTATTTCTAATTTTTTTACATTCCTTAAGTGCGACTGAATCAGTTAATCGGAGAGAGAGAGAGAGAGAGAGAGACAACTTCATGTAGTCGCCTGCAGAACGACACCATGACTAAATGGCGCCGTGACGCGGGCCCTGACGTCTTCTCAGCGGGTGGTCTCTACTCAACTCCAGCGCGTGTTACTCCCGCGGTTGGTCGCCCTGTGGGGCAACGTTCCGTCGGTTTCGCTCGGCCTTTGTCTTTCAAGAGCCGCCGAGATCTGCTGGACGGCCCAGGTTTGGCTTTCGTGGTCGTAGCATTCCGCCGCAGCCGCGAGTCGCGGAGGAATCGTTGTACATGTTAATCGGAGGAATTTCTCAAAAAGCTTGTCACGTGCTAGAATTCGTTTATACAACTCCCTTGTTACCCATGGCTTTCGAGACCTTTTGTAGGGTTTTTTTTAACTAACAAAGGAAATTCGCTATCAGATTTTCTTTATACTAAATCAAGTAAAATATTGTACGCTTTAGTAAGATTTTTCTCATTGTAAACATCGCTCTATGTAATGCTTTCTATCATAAATCTCAACGTAGCCAGATTATCTTGATTAAAATTTCGGTATACTATTTGTTGAGCTGGCAGTTTTTCAATAGGTGAAGCGCCAATAGTGACGGCACACAAGAAGAAATACAGACAGGAAGCGCCTTGTCCTGCCTGTATTTCTTCTTGTGTGCCGTCACTATTGGCGCTTCACCTATTGAAAGCTATGCACCAACTAGCCCCACAACGCGTTTTACTGGCAGTTTTTCCTTTTTCTTATTGACCGGGGAAAAAAGCTAAACATACGATAATGATTTCTTAAAACAAATGTGAGCACACCACATAGAACACTAGACAACTCACGATTTGTGACACGCAGATCATTAACGTGTCACTCCCTAAGGTTATTCTTGTTGGTAACTGGATAACCTTGGTAAAGTGAATTTTATCAATAGCCTCATAAAAATTACGTCGTAGGGAGCTGTCTCTCAAAAGATCAATATTGAAATCTTCAAATGATTCAACGGGCATATTTAAAATGCACGAATATTGAAGAAGATCGCGCACAAACTGAACAAATTCGGCAAGTTCACTAGATGGAGGCGAATAAGTGGAAGGAACCAAGGTTCTAGAACATTTCCCAGCAATCGATTCTTCGTGAGTACGAACAAAACAAAAGTGTGATGAAACTTCATACTGAAAATTTCTTTAACGTACATTATACAACGCCACCGCCTCTACGGTTGTCTCTTAAGATCTCTTCAAATTGGTATCCAGGAAAGGATGCATCATATTCAATAGTGTACCCTGTTTCGGTGTAGGCCACAATATCAAATATATGATTCAGGAAGCGCGAAGCCGTCTGTATTTCGAAATGCTTATTTTTGAGCATTCTGATAATCGCGTGAAAGACTGACTTTGTGTCATTTTTGTAAGCAAGGGAACTGCGCTCAGGATAATTAAACGATGAAGCATAGTAGTAAAAAGCCCTGCTTTGTGATGCCACAAAAAGAAAGGAAAGGTAAAATAGATCAGCATGACGCGGGAACTGCGTAGTCCTTGTTGATTATCTTTTCGAGGTCGGCATCACATGCAATCTGTATTGCCGGTTCACCCTTGCACTTGCGCACAAATAGCTTCGCATTACTACGCCAAGCATATTGATACCGCTTTTCTGTAGTCTTTGCCCTCATCAGCCACATGAGCTTTTTGTTCTACGCTCCTAAATTATCAAGAAAATAGACCCTAGACATAGTTGCGTCATACTTTCCTTCTTTGCCATTCCTTCATCCTTCGTTACACGCGAAGGAAAACGAACGAGAACTGCCGGCCACTTTGCAACGTTTAGTTGGCAGTGTATGAAGGCCTTCTACGCCTTGTTTAGTCAACTGTGCCAGCTCTAGGCGTTGTGCGATAGCATTTATCTTTTGGAACAGACATTCAATTTGAGCAAGTCCGTGTACTTTCAAGTCGTTACTTCAATTATATTGTTCCGGAATGTTTATTTGTTGCTGCAGTTCCACGATTTCCCGATCAGTGTTCACTGACTCATTTTTTTCAACTCTATTTTTTAATGCAAAATCTCAGTTGACTGAAGCTTTGTTTCAGCCAGTATTTGGTCATGCTGATCTGGATGATGCGGGACAAACTTTTCCATACCTTCAACAGTCTCTTTGACCTGGAAAAGCACATCCTGTTTCTGTTTTATATATGGTGCTTCACAAAGCTATTTGCTGATTTTTATAAGCATCTTTTCAGTGAATGACAGCTAGTTTTGTACCTGCTTTTTTTAGTTTTGGGGGGCCTCGAGTAGCTGAAGTACACATGTTCCACATCTCCAGATTTTCTTAGCAGTGTCAGCCATTGATTACTAGGTAGTCTTATTTGTACCAGTACAGACGCATAAATGGTAACTATGCCCGCATTCTGAACACATAAGCTACGGGATTCTGTTGGAAATGACTCATCAGAAACCAGACATATAGTAGCAGTAGAATCAGGCATTGCACCCACGAAGGAAAATCATTTGGCACTAAAGCAGCAGTACAGGCTCAAATGTTTGTGCTTGTGCAGGCAAAGCAAATCGGTAATAGTATCACTAGACTCGCTCAGTAGCAGTTGCATCTTTCATACGTAAAAATGAGGTAAAAAAGTGAAACATCAAACTGCCTAATAAGACATTTTCTGACATTTTCTGCATAATAAGACATTTCCAAACTGCATAATAAGACAAAGATTTCGCCGGTACAACTGCCGTTCAGTGTTTGTTGACTCTTCGTCGCTAGAGAAGCCTTTTATGTATTCTTGTCTATGAGGTAGGGTCCCTGCTGGCTTGACGACCAATGGCAATCTGTCTCGGTACTGGAGTGTGATGGTGGCAATTTCCAAAGGTTTCTGAGATCCCTGTGTGACAAGAGATCGTATTAAACGAGAAGAAAGGGGGTTAACCAAGGAGTCCAATTTTTATTAGTCATATCATAAGAAGCCAACAAACACTGACACCAAGGACAACATAGAGGAAATTACTTGTGCTTAAGAAATGAAACGATGATAATTAAAAATTAAATTAAATTACGGGGTTTTACGTGCCGAAACCACTTTCTGATTATGAGGCACGCCGTAGTGGAGGACTGCGGAAATTTTGACCACCTGGGGTTCTTTAACGTGCACCTAAATCTAAGTACACGGGTGTTTTCGCATTTCGCCCCCATCGAAGTGCGGCCGCCGTAACCGGGATTCGATCCCGCGACCTCGTGCTCAGCAGCCCAACACCATAGCCACTGAGCAACCACGGCGAGTAGAAACGATGATAATTAAAGTGGATAAAAGACAACTTGCCGCAGTTGGGAACCGAACTCACAACCTTCGCATTTTGCGTGCGATGCTCTATCAATTGAGCTACCGCGGCGCCATTTCCCCATTCACTTTCTTGGGTATTTATATGTCCTAGTAGAGCCCTGGGAGTGTTAGCCAGCGCCACCACTCACAGACCTTGGCGGCGGACGTGGAACGTCCTTTTTTCCGCAGGCGTCACGAGAACGTGATCACTTTCTCGTGATTTTCTTGGACACGTGAAAAATGTTTCGTTGGTGGCAATGTAGCTAAATGGTTGTGCACTCAATATAGTTAATGTTATGACAAAAAAAAATAAAAATTTCAAAACGGTTTTTCGGAAATGAGTACCAAGGTCAATATTCGTTTCGTGGATTTCTTTTTCTTCCCTGTATGGTTACACCACCCTCATTTTTGAGGCAGGCCGACTTTGTCCTATAGTGTGCCGGTGACGCATTAGTCAATGTGCTTCCTTACTTATCCGGTGTCCACGTCAAAATAGACAAGCTTGCGTGGGGCTGTGTAACTGCATTTCGACAGACAGAGTAATGGAGTGGTCCAAAACTTTCTCCCATATTTGCATATTTCGAATGATGTGAAGCTTGAAGCGACTAACATTTATCGACAACTCGAAGCAAATACAGGGTTTGGCAAAATAGTTCTGCGGAACCCGCAAGGTGGAGGGAAGTAATTAATAAAGAAAATGAGACATCCACCTAATCATAGCAATTGCTACAAATGAAGCCCATACGGGTTCCTCGAAAGAAAAGCCTTGCCTCAGTTGGTTAGATGTCTCATTTTCCTTTATTAATTACTTCCCTCCACTTTGCGGGTTTCCGCAGAACTATTACGTCAAACTATCACAGATGGTCTTACCTGGAGCCGTGGGCGGCTGCATTTCTGATGGCCCGTGCGTCACTTTGGGCGTTGCTATTCACATTATTGTGCCCCGTATGATAGAAAATTAACACTTGTTTTATGTCATTCTGAATGATTGGTGACATGGTGGCGACACTGGCAGACTTTCGTCGTCTTTCCCGCTTCTGTTGAAGGAGTATATGGCGTCATATTGAGATTTCATGCTAAAACTTGCTGCAATGGTCGTTTACCATCAGTTTCCACGACATATGGTCCATTCTGCTTTCTTCGCTATTGCGAAATTCTGCGTGCCGATAGCCAAATGTTGCTGTTATTTACGTGATGTTTATGCAGTTTTATAATCGATCGTTGGAGACCCTTCTCTCCTACTCCAAATTGCTTCCCTTAGCACACTCTTGTGTAGTCTGAATAACACTTGGACAGAATGGTCAATTAGCTGATTTTACTGCCGTCCTTCGCAAAAAAAAATATCGAAGGCCGACGCCGCAATTACACCCCTTACAGCATGCCACAGAATAGATTCATGCGCTTTATGACAAGTATATATGGAACATAGCACGTTGTGTAAGGTAGCAGTAGTGGACTCTGGCACAGTCTAAGGCTGACCACTAGACCACTCTACACAATTGTCATTTGCACTGCAGGTGCGACTATTCAGTTTGACGACTATTATATCACATAACGCATCCTGACTCACAACTTTTAATCAAGCCCGTGATATCCCTTGTAATCCTTTGCTTCAAGCCTTCAACAACCACCTGCACGCTAAGGCACTACTGCTCGTGTTCTTGATCATCATGTCATCAAATTTGCAATTTCCGCACGCAATAGTTTATATTTGGCTTGCCGTGTGGTTCAGTTTCGCTTGTGAGCCAATTTCCTGGAGGGAATTTCTCAATTTTTCTCTAACATTTCACTTGACCCACGAAGGCTTGTTGGGCAGCAAGAGTAGCCTAGTGCAAAAGACAGGCATATGCAGAAATGAAACATCTCTAATACCAAACCAAATAAAAATAACAATTACTAAAGGAGCTGGTGAAAACATACGGGATGGTAATTTTTAAGGGTTCCACGATGTTTAATAATCGCCTGTTGGTGATAACATAATTCTAGACCGTGATACGGATTATACAGACAAGTAGAGACAGCTTGCACGAGAAATCGAAACACATATTCAACTACTTAATAAATATGACTTAATGCCTTCCTGATTACCTGCTTTAAATTACTATTGCAACTTACGAATTACTGCGAGTCACTTTGTAAAACATATCCACGTGGAATGAACTTCCAGAAAGGCGCAAGTATGGAGATATGCCTAATCAGACTCACCGCACAAATGCACTGTTGTTGTCTTTACTTCTTTAACAAAATGCTCTTTTATGCGCTGAACGCAAAAGTAACTGGAACACCTATGTATTAAGTACAATATTTTGGGAAATACTATCTCAAAACTGGTATCACCCTGGTGATTGATTTCAAGTGGAGACGCCTTCCAAACTCAATGACCACAATTCTTAAATTGCAATGTGTAGCGCAAGAGGATTAATTAAGAAGCAAACGAGTGAATGTATAAAAATTAGTTGAATATGCGTTTGGAATTTCCTGCTGGTAATGCCCGCCTCTTCGAATAATCCAGCTTAAAGACAGAAATCATGCTGTCTGCCCCAGACAATTTTAACAACCCCGTATATTACGCTGTCGACTGCGCGTCATACATGTGAAAATGGAGAGATAAAGAGATAAAGAAAAAGAGAGAAAATGCAAGGATGTATACTAGCTGAGCGTCCGTTTGTTATGCTACACTGGGGATAAGAAAAAGCAGTACAAGTGAAATAAAGAGAAGGAAAAAGTGAGCAAATGGGCACAGAAGCCGGTGAATTTCGATAACAATGCTAGAGTGTAAATAACATTTCGCTCCAGAGACGGACGTGACTATTAGGTGAGTTTTTCAGAGTCAGAAAATGTTTTGGAGTGCAGCTATCGTAGCATTTGACGTCTTATATAGGACAAGTGCCCAACGCCTGCTGTTATAAACGATCGCTTTTACTGCTCTCAGCCTTTCAATCTAGACTACGAGCAACACTCTCTTACAGTTACTACAAAATCGTCTACAAAAAGTTTGACATTCCTTACTTTTAAGTGCGACGTTTCATGCTATTTGTCTATATTACCCGCTTCTATATATATATATATATATATATATATATATATATATATATATATATATATATATATATATATATATATATTCAATAATCAGCGTTTAAAAAGATGTTTGCACCCATAGACGGCACCGACTACTACATTTCTCTGGTTTGAGAGATGCATATGGTTCAAACAAATATAAGACAGAAAGATACAATGTCATTTTTTAAACCATTACTTGAAATAAGCAAGCCTCGCGCTTTAGTATTTTTACGGTTGCGGTGTATCTATAATTCCTGCATGCTGAGACTGGTGAACGCTAAACAATTTACGGGTCTATCCAGACGAATAAGTGTAATCTGAAAAGAAAAAGAAAAGCAACGCTGGTTGTCCGGCCCCCAATTTCTTTTCCCGACTCTATATCCTGGGGCTGACAGAAACAGGACAGAATCTGCTAGACAACGAGACCGTTTTTTACCTTTATGTTTCCACTGTCGGAACCACTCGATCAAAAACGCATAAGTGGAATGTGTACCGATAGCGCTACGGCAAGTGGAATGGCGGGGCGGCTCCAATACGTCCGCTGTCATTTCGCTGCTGCCCTAAGGCAACTATATAAAGATGCTCAGATAAGCTATTTGCTTATCCTTTATCGCGGTTTTCTTCTGCTGTACATTCATTTTGTCTTGATTCTACCCTCTGTCGAAGTCATCATTGTTCAGCTACTTTTGTTCGGTATTGTTCTGTTGTAATAGTGCCTTCTGCAAGTTCGTGTACTGCTATGTTTAACTTCTTCGCATTCTTTTTAAGAATAGAATGAAAATTTAATGCTGCGGTTATTTATTGATTTTATTCTCGTTCACAATTGTGCATAGTAACACCGCACGTGCAAACACACGCGCCCACAAGATACGCTAGCAACAGAGCGCATAGAGAAGATGTGTATATTAGTATAAGATAAAATGCTCGTTGTCGCCTCGAGCAAGGTACTGCGTGCGCAAGAAAAAAAAGTGTTTCCCTGGGAGGCGCCCACATTTACGTTAGAGCCGTCGAAGTGTCTGTTTTACAGGACAGTGTTTCATTCTATGGCTTGCACCACACCTCAACATTATAATTCAAATATAACGTCCTCACATCTATACAAGCCGCTCATTTACGTTCCGCGCCGTATTTCTTCCATGGCATGCATTTGCACCCAGTGTATGTGTCGTAGAAGCAAATGTATTTCCTTTTCAGTGCCTGCTGAACTTTTTGCCTTGGGAGTCATCGGTACAACACGGTGTCCCATAATGATGACGACAAAACGTTGATATTGACACGTGTACTTGTTTATATTTCACCGGTGACCGCAATTAACCGGCTCAAAAATGTTAAAATTTATCGCTCGGAGCAGGACGCACCTGCATGTATCGGAAGTTTTTCGAATGTTACCGACGGTTCTACCCTTTGTCTGATGTCACCTAACTTTGTGTAATCTGATTGTTTGAGCGACGCGAATTGTGTGGTAAATTCTGGAAGACACGCGGGCTCCAGCGAGTGCTCTGCAACCTTCGATGACTCATGAAAAAAAAAAAAACGACAGGCTTGATCCGACGACGAGATTTCGACGATCACCAACCGTGTTAACCGCTATCTCTGTGGTTTGAGAGTAACTTGCTTTTTTTGGACAGAAATTCCCCCATTAACAAGTTAGTTTCGCAATTGAGAGTTTTGTTGGTGTATTATTCACCGTAGCTAGTACATGACAATGTAGAAAAGATTGTACTCTGGCCCGCAGCTTGGATGGCATAAGGATAGGGAGTTATGCTGTGGAAGAGTAGTAGTATTTTCACATGTCAAAAAGTTCCAGTACCCTTCTCAAAAGCAAAGAATAAATCATATGTGACACTCGGCTGTCAACTTGACCGCCAACCAGTCGAATCCACTCTTCGCAGCCGGTGATGTGCCTGTGCAGCCGAAATCATTATTTGCATGCCATACAGTACGCTTCGTAGTCACAAACTACTAAACGAGATGCTTCACGGTAGCTAAGTATCATACTTGAAAAATGGCTGTCTTTCTCCTTTGGCTATTCAGGCATCCTCTATTATGACCCCCGCCTATGACGTTTGCTTGCATCTGTGCTTGCCAAATGTGGAGGGGCGTCATAATCGCACACACAAATGATTTCCTACAGAGCACACGAAAAGTGGAGAAACAAACTACGGTTGTCGTAGCCTGCGGCATATCGGTGTGCCCATATCTAAGAGCCGCGGTAAAAAAAAATTGCAAGTCGTTGGTTTTCAGTGAGCTCTGCAGAGAAACGAGATGGGCACACGAGCGAGCTCCCGCCAAAGGTAGCCCTAATGGCATATTTCGTGATGATACGTCCCTTCGAATTCGTCCAACGTGTCGCGCTTGTTCCGGCCATCCGCTATTCTCCCTCCATCCGTGCCCTTACTAACAGCCCTCTTTTTTTTCGTTTCTGTTTGCCGCCTTCTTGTGACGTTTGCGGCAAAGTGGACGTAAGAAATGCCCATTCCATGGCTCAAAGCTTCGGTTGGCAAAAGAGATGACTGCGTCCTGGCCGTTGTATGCAGTCATCACCACACCCAACGCCACTGTCCCCAATCCCTCGTCGAGATCGTTTGTTGCCACTGCCAACTGCGGAAATTCAACAGAGTCTATAGGACACACAAACGAAAACCGACACAACGCAACTTTCAAATTGTTAGGCATTTCGAGCGCGCGAGTGCACGCGCAGGAGGCGGCCAGAATTTACGGCCCGCAGCGCCCATTTATCGCTCGCGCCTGCCTCAGCATGTAAGTGATGGCGGGCAATTTAAGGACGCTAAGACACAGACACACGCACGCACGTCCGCTCTAGCACCGGTCCCGCTTTAAACGAGCCAACAAGAAACAAGCCAACGAACGTCAGCTGGGCGGCAGAGCGGTTCTGCGTTGGATTTCGCGCAGCGCTGCACCAACACATTGCCACTGTTTCTGTTCAGATATACGACTTGAGATCTTTTCACTGCTAGCTTTAACACGGTCAACCGATGCAGAAAAAGAAAAGTATACGATAAGTTTGTTTTTGATGGAATGCAGGCGATTGCCCAAGTGTGGTTGGCCACATGAATTCGTGGAAAAACGAGAAGCCTGCTGTTTTGGGGCATCCCCTGCAAACCAACAACGCGTGGAGAAACTGTAGCTGCTGATAAAAACCAGGCCCACCAGCCGTATACTGAGGAAAAGGTTGTACGCGTCGGTTTCCCAGGAACGGTGTGGTTCAAGGGGCAGTAGTTTAAAGTTTTGTTTTCTCTTATGTTGGCTGCACGGAGCACCATTCGTCTTCATTTTTCCTAGAATTGTTAACGGAAAACTTCAAGGTACACAAACAATTGGATGTTTCAGCGACAGGGACCACCACGTCTTTGTTAGCAATGGCAGGAAGTCCAACTGTTTCAGAGAGAGACATTTATGTTTAAAGAAAATGAGAGCAGAAAAACAAACTAGGCTTTTACAAGTTACTCTGAACATGTATCTGAGATAATTTACCAATTTCAACGTGAGAAGTATATTTGTAATGTGGTACTACATTCACGCAACTATGTAAAGCGCTGTCTGTGTCCCTATGTGTCTTCTCTTGTCCCGTCTTTTAATCGCGCTACCGTACTCCCCTATCTGAATACTGTAAAGAGCACTGACAAATTATTTCGTTACATGTAAAACATAGATAACGCATGTTTTCCTCCCAAGTTGAAAAGCAAATCAATAATTGGGTTTAATGTTCCATACCAACAGACCGCCTATAAGAGATGCCGTGTAGATGGACACTACAATATAATTCCGGATGAATATGGGAGCAAGATACAGCAACTTGACTAGAATATTTGACTTACTGACATGTCTACGTAAAGCTCTATTAAATGTGGCCTTCGACAAAAAAACAGTTGCGGCGATGAGTACACAGAATGACATAGACACATGCCTATCAGTGTGTAAATCTCTATTTAAATGAGCTTAAATGAAAATTTCGCGCCCTAACTGCCACCGATAGCTTCCCATGGCAGGGCCAAGCAAAAATACATAAATACTGAAAAATACTGGAGCTAGTGAAATATCATGAACGTTTGCAAAATTCTACCTACGAATGATGAAATTCGCTGAAGAGAGTGAAACGATACTGAGGGACACAAAAGTTTCCTTAAACAAGTTTGAGCACAAGGTAGTCCGAGGACCCGCAACAAAGAAATCAGTTTTGCAGACGAGGCGGCTGACGCACATAGCAAATCATACAACACATAAGTACGTACAACAAATTCAATATCAAGATTCAGTATCAACTGCAGATTTTTATATTTACAAAAAGATTTTTAATAGAACAAAGGCTTGCTTTTCTTGTGCCACTGTTGGGCATGGTCAATTATTTTGTTCAGCGCTGAGGGCCGGTGCTATAGCAAAAATTAATAAGGCTTGTTATTGTATCACAGTATTGTGCCGTGGATATTATAGAATGAATGTTCGTCAGCGTGGCCACCATGGCACTGCAGAGAAGTGACGCCTTCAGTCCAGTGCAAGAAGTCGCAAGATGTGCCGAGCCATGAACAACCACACTAAAGTTACAGAAATGTTATTGCGGCTTTACTTTAACTTGTTCGGTTTCTTCGTCTCCATGGCATACTGCGAGCAATGACTGAAAGAGAGAGAGAGAGCAAATGATAATTAAAAGGTAGGGAGGTTAACCAGGACTGAGCCCGGTTGGCTACCATACACAGGGGAAAGGGAAAGGGGGACGGAAAGATTAAAAGAAGAGAAAGTCCTCTGGGGACATCGATCGGTCACTCAGTCCGGATCACAGACGCTGACTCAATCCGGAAGCTTTCAAATATCGCAGCAGTGCTTTTGTGGGCTTTTGTAGCTGCGATATGCGAGGCCAGGGTCCCAATGGTCCCAAAATCTTGTTCAAGGTGAACGGCTTTCCATCTAGTTGATTGGGAGCTGTGCAGAGGTCTTACCTTTCATTTTCAAAAGATGGGCAGTAGCACAGTAGGTGTTCTATGGTTTCCTCGACACCGAAGGCATTGCACTCGGCGCTATCAGCCATTCCAATCAAAAATATACGTGCATTGGTGAATGCGACGCCCAAACGTAAGCAGCACAGCACTGTTTCCTCATTACGCGGAAGACCTGGTATCAGCCGCAGTTGCACACACTGGCAATGAACAAAAGCTTTCGTTGATTACTTTCGCTAGGTTACCATAGTTGTCATGTTTAGCTTTGTCTCAGTGGATAGTGACCATTAGCACGCCAAGTGTTTGTCATTTTTTCAACGTTACACCATGGCAGCGCGACATTAGAATGCAGAGTGCTGATGGACAGACGGAATCAGAATGAGCACTGGTGGGCGTCATGCAGGCATAGGTTCATTTCCACCCATCATCACCACCAGGTGCTTCAAAGGACTGTATTGGACGCATTTCCATCGCTAATGAACGAATTTAACAGCTGAATTGTGGAAGTAATACGTCAGTACATATATACCGCTGAAGAGCCAATGTGCGAGATTTCATGTTCTCTTTTTTTTTTTCAACTGTTGCAGCCTTGTGGGTAAACTTTACCCTAACAAACAGTGATATTCATGGTACCACGGCAGGAGTACTACTGAGTGACATCAGTGATCACCTGTCAACCTTCTGCTTTATGGAAAGGTCAACTAAGCAAATATTCGAACATACTTACCCACCAAATAGTTACCGCGTTATAAACCAAAACAAAATTGAATATTTTCGTCAAATCGCCTTCCTCGTCGACTGGAGCCAATTGCCGCGTGACGAAGATCCTAATATTTTATAAGACAAATTCTTGCGCAAGATAACAGAGTTGTACGAATACGCTTTCCCAGTTGTAACAATGGCAAAGTGCAGAAAAGGAAGCAAGCCTCGGATTACACGTGACCTGCTATGGCGAATCAATGCACGAAATAGGCTTTTCTCCAAGTTTATAAAATCTAAAGACTTGACAGTTCTGAAAGAGTATAAAAAAGTTAGAAATCAATTAGGTGCAGATATGAAGAAATATAGAATGCAATACTAAGCTTATCAATTTTCAGATATCTCCTTTGACCCTCAAAAAACGTGGCGTACAGTTAAAGATCTTCTACAGAAATCAGCAAAAAATATACCTACACAAATGCCAATTGGAGGAACGGTTCTGAGTGGTAAAACTCTTGCCCATGAGTTCAACAGACATTTTTTGGCATTTGGAGATTTTCCTGCAGGAACGCCCAGCAATATTGGAAAGTACATGGAATATAATGTTCAGCACAGCCTTTTCTTATATCCAGGTACTTGTGCAGAGATTAATGATATTACATTAGGTTTCAAAACTAAATGTCCTTGCAGTTTTGATGGCATGAAGGTAGCACCAATTAAATCAATTGCTGATCTAATAGTTAATCTAGTTATAGTTATAGACCTATATCAGTTCTTCCGTTGTTTTCCAATATAGTAGAAAAAGTGATTAATACACGGATTACTACCTACATTACCAACACCAGTTAATTTCTCCCAGCCAGTACGGATTTCAAAGGAAGAAATCAACTGAATCTGCCTTGCTCAGTATTAAGGATAAACTTATCAACAACATAGAAAATCAATTGTACACATTAGGGGTCTTTCTAGACTTCAGCAAAGCGTTTGATTCTATTAAACATAATATACTTCTTAGTAAACAACCATATTATGGAATACGAGGCACTTCACTTAAATTATTGCAGAACTACCTTTCCGGTCGTTCCCAGTATGTTGTTATTAATAATGCAACGTCTAATTCGGAGCTAATAAAATTTGAGGTTCCTCAGGGGTCAATCCTAGGACCTACTTTGTTTCTGTTATACATCAATGACGTGGTATCTATCCCACAAACCCCTTCTATTATCCTTTACGCTGACGACACAAGTGTATTTTTTTCTGGTGACAATTTAGGTTCCTTAATTCCGCGTGTAAACTTATGGCTTAAGAATCTATCTGACGGGCTTGTTACAAATAACTCTCAATAAATGTTGACAAAACTAAGTACATTGTTGTTACCCCTGTTAACAGACCTGTTTCTATTAATAATGATGTGGCATTCGAGTCGTGACCGCTAAAAAATCTAACACAAATTAGGTTTTTAGGTATTCAGTTTCATGAAAACCTTCGTTGGTCTTGCCATGTTCACTATATTAAGCGCAATATTGCCCATTGTATTGGTATGCTTTATAAGTTTCGCTTATTGTTGCCTCGTTATATACGACGTCAACTGTATTTTAACGCGATAGCGTTAAGGAGCTCGTGTCGCAGAAAAGCCGGTGTCGTCGGCGTCGGCGTCGGTGTCGGCGTCGGCGTCCGCGGCGTTGGCCGTGAGCGATAAATCACTGCAGGCACTTCATAAATAAAAAGCAACTTCCAAGATGGGCTGGGTGGGAATCGAACAAGGGTCTCCGGAGTGTGAGACGGAGACGCTACCACTCAGCCACGAGTTCGACGCTTGAAAGCGGTACAAACGCGCTTCTAGTGAACGCGGTGTTGCCTTAAAAACGTGCCGTACAAAGTTATACTGCGGTGTATATCGGTAATTATGAGCATGTAACTTACAGAAGTCGCATTTACACGAGTAGCGAAGTAAGTTTCCGCTACATTTCTTCTGCGCTTACCGCACACGCAGAGCCATCTTGCGGCAAACACAGAAGACCCCCTCCTCTCAATGTACGGCGCTGTCCCGACAGGTGGCGCGCCATGCGCGCATCGGGGCTGTGCGCGGACCGGTGCCAGGCGCGCCGCGGCTCCGACTCCCTCTCCCCTGACGACGCTTCGCCGTGCTCCCACGCGGGTTGCAGAATCAAGCGCCGTTCCTTTCTTTAGATCACTATCTATCTATCTCTCTGCCCGTGCCGATCACGACGTTTGGCTGGCGTAGACCGTTTCCCCCTCCGAGACACCGAGTTCTTTGGTTCGTTCCGTTTGCTCAGGCGCACGTTTCGTTGCCGCGCCGAACGCTGCGTTGCTCGACGCTCTCCGTGTGATAGGTGGCCGCAAAGTCCGATGCGGGGCGCCTCGTAAGTGATCCCTGCGCCCTAGCGCATTGTCTTACACCCCTTGGCGGGTCGATGGGAACGCTGTCGCGTTCCACTCTTGAAGGCGAAGCTTAAGCGTCCTCCAATTTTTTAATACTGTTCATTCGCAACTGCATTACTACCTGCTTTTTGGGGCACCACTACTAGGTCTAACTTGGAAAGCCTCCATCGATTACAGAAAAAAAGTGTGCGCTTTATTGAAAATCTACCACAACGTGAACCAACATCGGTATATTTTTCGCAGAATCGCATCCTGGACATTTAATCACTATATAAACTGCGATTATCAGGGCTTGCATATTCAGATTTCAAAACTGATCCACAACTCTTCTCTTTGAGGTATACCAAACATGAATCTCATTACGAGTTTAGTAGAACCAACTTCATTAAGTTTAAATGTAGGACGAATTAGGGGACACAACTGTTAAGTTGACAAATTCTTAATCTGTTAAACATTTATCCTGCTCTGATTGACATCATGGAAAACTGTTACTCTTTGCCTGCTTTCCGAAACCAGGCAAAGAGATTTTTCTTAAATCGTGTATAACCCAGTTAAAAAAATTTTTATTTGTTTTTTGTCAGGTGAACATATTTGTCAGGTGAACATCTTATTTTTTTTATTTTATAGGAGATACAGTTAGGATTCCTTGCTTTGCTTTTCTTTGTCAAGTGAACATGTTTGTAGTTCTTATACATTCTTAATTAGATTGATTTGAATGTACAGTGTATGTATATTGCTGTATGGGAATTGTTGTAGTCTCCTGTAAAAAAAAATTGTTTGTACTTTGTAACTTACCATGTCGAAACTATGCCTGTGTGAATTCAGGGTGTCTAGGGCCTAGTCAGGTGACCACGTGTGTCACCTTTAGCCCTCTTCACCCGGACAACTGTATATTGTCTAAATTTCAATAAAGTCAAAGCCAAAGTCAAAGCCAAATAGCCAATGTGCGAGATTTCATGTTCGCTTTTTTTCCAACTGTTGAAGCCTTGTGGGTAAACTTTACCCGAAGAATCAGTACGAACAAGAACCACGGATACATATAAAGAAACATTGTCTGTGGCCCTAGACCTTCACACCCTAGCTGGCGCGAATAATAATTAAACGGCAGGAGGGTCATGCAACACTTGCCGTGGCGCAGACTTGGAAGAAGACACTGCATTGTAAATTATTAAATTTTTTATTAATCTTCCCCATGCTTTTCACTATGGGATGGAGAGAGTCCCTGCCTGCGCAGCCGAGAGTATACTTCTATAGCTCCGGCAACACAGGCTGAGTTTTCCTGTAGACGCAGGGTAAGGAACGAGTGATGTGAGCTTGGCATTGCTCTGAATCCTTGACCCGGCAGAGGAGACAGGAGTTCAGTTTCGACCTCGACCTTACTCCCGGAGTAGTGTTCCCACTCCGTTCAGAGGTTGTTTCAAAGCAGCCTCGTATGTAAAAGCGCTAATTATAAAATCTGTAAATCTTGATGGCTTATTTTATTTGGTACACTGCTTTTCTATGAAAACATAAATAGATGTGAATTACCCATTGCAGAGAATTTCTTGGAATTACGTGAACAGAAACGTTTACCGGTGCCAGCCAAAAAAAAATATCACATGTTCAAGGGCTATTGTCACCTTTTACTGTTTTTCAATCCTGCTGGTCGTTTGTAGCGTCTGAATAAAATGCTACCTTTTGACGATATGACAATTTGAAATACGTAGCATATTCCGAAGCTCATAACGCAACTAAAGGTATAAAAGGAAGTATTTCCATGCATGAATGGTTGAATATCATTGTTGTTACACGTCCTGCACTGGGAATGTTTTTTTTCGATAGCCTGATTGTTCATTAAGAACAACGTAGGTCATTTCTCACGTTACCTCGGCTGGATACAGGAGCACGTACCCGCGTCAGTCAGGTCCCTCTGTTAGATCTGATGGTCGAATGGTAGTTCTAACACAAAGAAGGAGAGAATCAATGAAAAGTAGGTCATGAATTGCTTGCAAACTCAGCACCTTATTCGGCCTATACAAAGGTACACCTAGTAAATAAAAACTACAAAAGCAAACAAAATCTCCAGCAACGCGACCTACCCTTCGGGAAGGTTAAACAGATTGACACTTATACGTTCTTGAGAGATATTCAGTTTATCACTGAGAACAACTTGCATCTTCGTATGTTGCTCTGACGACGTAAAGCGCGACGTGCGAGGCAACGTAAAATTTACTGGCCCTATTGAAACAAACTTATAGTGTCTTCAGCTGCACGTCAATCATTTCCGACTTACACCCCTACCAGTCGAAAGTTTCACTATTTGCTGCAAATAATACAAGTGCGTCAATCACACGTCGATTGCTTTGAGCGATGAACACGTGTACTTATATATTGTGGGCACAAGTAAAGCTCATTGAGTCTAGCCTTCCTCACGCGCAGTTGCGTGGCCACTGATTTAGTTAGTTTGTTGTTTTGTTAGCGTCATTTATGCATTTCTCTTTCGAACGAAACGCTTGCTTCAGAATCTTCATTCTCACCATCGTTGTCATTCCGTGATGATCGTTCACAAACTCGGCTACGTCTATTGTAGCAGAATCTTCGAAGACTGAGCCGGGATGAGGCAGGAACTTGTTACACTCGATTCTATTGCTTCATTTATCAACTGCCGTTCGCGGTTAGCCATTGCCGATGATGAATATCGCGGAACACGGGGCAAACCACTAACGAAGTTGGATAAGATGTTGCGGTGGAATAGATTCGTTAGATTGTGACGGCCGTACGTGGTTTCGTAATAAATGTGTTCGGCGCTAAACCACATGCATGTATACGAAATAAGATAGTGGCATAGTGGGAACGCTTTGACTCCAATATCTTTTCTCTGTTAGTTATTAGCTTGAAGTCTTTCCCGTATAATAGGGCAAGATTAAAAATTCATAGCTTTGTTCAAAGTGTAAATGTGCACCAACATTTCAGTCGCCATGGCGATCAAGACATAGCCCGTTTTCCAAATTTATGTGCAAGTTTTTTTACGCTACAGTTGTCATTGTAGAATTTTCCGTTGATCTTGTCACGGCAATAACTTTTCTGAGCAGTCTATTTTTCGCGTTTGAATTTTCAAATTTTCCTCTACAAGAAGGTGTCGTTCGCCCTCACAGAAAGACATACGTAGATGACTGATCGTATTTCTATGCCTTAAGGGAAAGTCTGCATCGAAATAACAAAAATCGTATTTCTTAAAAGTGTTGGCACTAGCATTGGTGAAAGATAAAGAGCGAAGGATGGGAGTTGCATTGAAGAATGTACTTCTTTCTCACACACTGATTCATATACATTTAGAGAAAGAAAGTAAGAAAGAAAAAGAAAGAAAGAGAGAACTAAAAAGAAAAGAAGGGAGCATATGTGCTTAGAAATTACACGTGGAGAAAGAAGAAGGCTCTTAGCTAGCGTGAACCGTGATTCTCGCGCAGAGCTTGTTGCTGATGCATTGTATCAGGAACATTTATTTCGTTTGTGTTAAATAGTTCGAACTATAACAAGCACAACTAATACCGAAGATTTTATTTTCGGCCTTCGTGCCAGTGATGCTCCCAGCAGTGCTTTTGACTTCGCTTGTTTAGCTTTAGAGCACAGCTCTTAATGGCGCGTTCCTGCGGCTAGAATCACCGTCGGCGTAACCGAGCGAACGAGCACAACAGCGAAAGATGAAAGAGATGAACGCCGAGTGGCAGATGGAAGACGCGAGCCGCGAACGCCGGACATCAATGAGAGCGGCCAATTCAGTGACGTGCATGCAGGAAACTAGGTTCATGCGGACCCGCCTGACCAGTCCATATAACACCTATGTAGGTCTATATAACACCTGAGAATAAGAGAGAAATTTCTTAGATCCTGGAGAGGCTTGCTTAGCGGAATTCGTAGCATGAACCCAAGCAGGCTCGATGACTATTTGTTGCCGCCATGTTTCAAAAGAAATGCCAACAGAAACCATTCATCATCATAAAAGTTGATAAGTGTTACGTCAGTGGTCGAGATTTCTGTCTTTAAATGCTAGCCTCTGCGGTAAAAAATTACTCATTTCAATTTGTAGCAATATGTAGGTCACTACTTAACATATTAGGTCACATAATAACGCACTCCCACATTGTAACAGGCTCCAGGAAGCTGATTCTGTCCGCGAGAAAATGTGGGAGTAAAAGAAGAGACGTCTGCTGATTTTCATAACCGAGAAACGAAGGTTCAACATTCAGCCCATGAAGCTTTCATTCAGCTAACTTATGCATGTGGGTAGCCATTCGAGTGGCTTGTGAGATTCAATTTGAATGAAAATTAATTCAAGGATGGTATGCTAGGGGGTTGGATTATACGTGATACGCCTTTAGTTCTCGAAGTTGCCACAATGTAGCGTACAAAATCCTAATTTTTTATCGTAATTTTAAATCAATTTCTCTAGATAATGAGGCGGGAAGCACCTACTGTTCTCGAGCTCTGAATTAAAAGAATGCGCGAAACGAAGTGACGCAGTTTAAGAGGCAGATCCCTGCGTGCTATTCATCTGGATAATGAATTTCCTAAGACGACATATTGGGGCTGCAGAAAGAAGTTTCACTACTTGAACGGGAAAGTATGTTGTGCACAAAAGAATGAGCGCCGTAGTATTGCGGCTTTTCATGCTGAGTTATGTATTACTCACAGGTGATTCCGTTACATGGCATAGTGCGACGAGAAGACATGGGATGCCGCCACCAGGTGCGTAAGTCAGAGTACAGGGGTCTCAAGCACATGGGGCCAGAGATCCTGTTGCGATTGGCCTCGATATTCGCGAAATCAATCGCCGCACCAGCAAAAAAAGCGGCAGCAAAAATTCACTGCAATGCAGCCGGACTATGTCACCCCGGCCTTAAGTTCTACCCTTTCAAAGCAGGGCCATCAGTTTTCCGGCTGGCTGCTCCGGAAAAGTCTGTTACGAGACATGCCGCCATTTCCAGCTCGATTCACGGCAAAAATGGTAGGAATGTGGTTGGATATACTTGCTTCTACCGCTTCGGTCACTGGCCGTCGGTGTCGCTCTTGCCTTTGTTTTTGCGACCACCGCGGTAACTGTGTTGCTCACAGACACGAGCGAATGACGCACGATGGTCGACGAGTGGCGAGGGAACCGGAACGCTGGTTTTTGCTTCGTGTAAAAGCTCAAACATTTGGACGGAAACATAAGAGATATAAACAAGGGAAAGCTTAAAGCGCTATAAAAACACAGCACTTAGAAAAAGAGCAGAGACCAAACGTGTTTCTTTCCTACGTCGTGTGTGTTTATAGCGCTCTAAGTCTTTCTAATAATGCATTACCAACTATAGCCCCCCCCCCCCACCTAGCAATCCTTTCTATATATAAGGAAAAGGCTGACGGCCATCCTGGAAAACAGAACAGGTGTCTTCTTGTCTTATTTTTAGCACATATTGACGCATTTTGTTTCGTCCTTTCTCTTTTTTTTTCTGGCATGCTTGAATATTGCCTGCTGGGACTCCCCATATATATATTCTTACATCCATCACGTTGATTCACGTGGTCCTTCTTAACCATTCCCTAGTAAGAAAGCACAAAAAGAAAGAGCTTGCGCCCGACTTCATTGAAACAAAGAAAGCGTTTTGACAATGAGACATCTTTTATCCCATTTAAAATCTCGAAGGAAAATTGGAGAGGAAAAATCTGCAGCAGAGCATTTTAGCTCGCACGTAGGCTTATGACGAAGCACAAAGTCACTTGTTTGATCTCCCGTTACGGTGGTCGCATTTAGGTGGAGGTGAAATGCAAAAACAAAAACTTTCACGTACTATATGATATCGGCGCACGTGTGGTAGAGATAAGCGCTGAGCCTCCTTCTTCAACGTACCTCAAAGCCGATGTGCTGCTTTGGTGCCTTGAAGCTCACCATTTACTTTCCTTTAATGCTTCTCATTTTATTCATGTGGCATTGAATGCTGACCTTTATTATAATCGCATACTTCTTTTCCGAATTCTCATACATATTATATGGAACACTTATTAACAAGGCGATTATGTAAGCATGTAAAATATGAATACGCCAAATAAACAGACACACACAAGAGAAGAAAACGGGACAGGGCGCCACTCGCAACTGTTTTATTTACAGAACGCAGGCACATCTATACTGAACACCTTAAACAACACTAAGGTTGTTTAAGGTGTTCCTCAATCTAAGTACACAAGCGCTTTGCATTTAATCCGCATCAAAATGTGCTCACCGTAGCTGCGATCCTACCCGCGACCTCGAACTCAGCAGCGCAACGCCACAGCCATTGGGCTTGCGTTTCAGGCCACAAATGCACAGTTTATGCGTATTGTAAGGATAGTTTTCCATGCTTAAGGCTACTGCAGACCGTTGGAAAGGCGCAATCTCGGATTGATTTAACGCTAACTCATAATTCAGAAAGTGCTATTGTCTGACCCGCTCGCTACTAAAACCCCAGTCATTGAAAGCTAAACGCATCCTAGCTCTTCTGTAAGGCCCGTAGACAGATTTTCTTACACATGTCGAGCTCTCTGTAGACCTACTGTGTTGACAATAATGTCATGCCAGAAACAATAAGCTCATCCCAGAAACATTTTATCAAGGTAGAGCAGGAAATCGAGCTTCAAACTAAGCTCTTCGCCTACAACGCGGCGACTTTTTTCACTATGCCTGAAGCAGGCCGAACACGTGTAGGTACTGGAGCCGGGCAATACCAAAGGTTGTCCAAGTTTCGAAGATCTCACTATCAGGTGTTCCCGATACTTCGCTATAGGGAAGATAAAACGAAAATATGCACCCTCCTGACACATGAATTTCGAGGGATTTAGTTCAGACAGTGCAGTGCATAAGAGGGAAGAATGGAATGGAAGCCGCCCGTCGGCACAAATGAACGGACTCCTTGGCTCTTTTGCGGCTTTCACTCACATGCCAGCGCAGGCTCGAAGCAATTACCGGCTCTCCTTCAAGGCCTCTCGTCTCGGTCTTGCTTTACTGCATGGTACCTTGATTTTTCTTCGATTATTTTACTATTCTGTGCTTGGATAAGTCGCTCTCACTGATATGGACCTTCGGTCTCGGCTTGGCTGTCTCTGGCCAATTTGCACCTCAGACAGTCGCGAAGCGAAGTGAACTTAGTGCAGTGCAGTCGCGTCACCATTGCTGTAGTGAGGTATCAATCGCTTAAGTCATAAGAGAAGCGTTCTTATACATGTATGTCAGGGCGGTAATTATTCACGACTATATAAAGCCATAAAGCCAATAGGCAATAACAGACCTCATTGTCGCGTTGTGTGGAATATGCAGCCTTAAATGAAGGCCTTAAAGTAAAGATAGCGGTAGAAAAAATACTATAATTATAAGAGACTAACTGTGAGAATCATTGCTTCGCTCAACAGCAGACGCATCTTTTTCTCGACTACTGGTTTTGTAGAGAATGATGTAGGTGTTTTATGTCTCCCGAAATAATCCAATGGATTATGATACAGTCATTCAACAGTTGTTCTGAAGGAAAATGAACATTCATATATCCGCCAAGGTATCGTTTTTAACATGCCAACCCGCTGGCAGTATTTTGCGCCAGAAACTCTAAATAAGTTGCTGTTTAAACCGTTGTGCTGTGATGACTAGTCATAGTGGGGCAACTGTGATTGTACAATATATGAAGCGTTCGCCAAGTGCTGTGCAAAGCGATAATAAAATTTTTGAATAAATATAGTGTCACATTTTCTAAATTAAATATAGCTGTGATAATGGTTGAGCTTGTCATGCCGATATCGCACGTTGGGCAAAATAAACCTCAGTTTGTTTTTAAATGTATTCAAGCAGTTTAATTTTACGTCACAGTGTTTCTGAACCCACTCAAAATTTGTAATACTAATAATAATAATAATAATAATAATAATAATAATAATAATAATAATAATAATAATAATAATAATAATAATAATAATAATAATAATAATAATAATTTATTATCAAATCTGCAAGTATATGTACAGAAATCGGGTTCGCCTAAGCCATCACAGTGGCTTGTCACGCGAAACCCGGTAGTCAATAGCAAGACTCAGCCAGAAACTGACTTGTCAAACTGACAGCTTGGCAGAGCTGTAGGCCCTCATACACGTGGTAGTTACATATCGACAAAAAAGGCATATAATACATATTCACATTAGAAATTTCACATTCCGGGTGTACAATATAACGTACACAAATTGTGATGAAATAAGGCAGAAAGCAGATACAAATTCCAAGTTCACTCATATAATAAAACAACACAATCAAGGAAGGGGGAGTCACGAAAGAAACAACATAAATGCAGTTTCACATATCCGCAAGAAATAACAGTAATACATAAGCAATGATGGTAAAGAGAAGCAAAACAGATAAAGCACACATTGTAATTTGAAAGAAGGGAGAACGGAACC